>NW_016107790.1:2451689-2453633 GCF_001604975.1 Cebus imitator
TTTTTTTGTGCTGAGCCACTAAGCCACTAAGCTTTTAGGGCCAAGATTTACTTGTTATAGCTACTAGGATAACCGGAACTAGCACATTTTAATTTTATTCCTATTGATTATTCCTATAATTTTATTAGATACTACTTGATAACCTGTTTGGAAGGAGAAATTATAAGTGAAATAAACTAATTTGAAAGATGCCACAGAGATGTTGGGTGACAAGGATCAGTACCAAGCAGTGCTTGATGCACAGAAAAAAATGGCTGCCTTGTCTAGTCATAGAATTTCCCTGCCTTCTCATTAGGTGTGTTCAGGGTGCATGGTGGACTTTTGGCATTTGTTTATTTAATGCACACTCTGAGGCTGGTATATAGAAGTGGGTCTTTTAATGGTGAGTGGGCCTGTCTAACACTTTGGGGTTTCGATTTTGGCTCAAGTTTATTATTTAAAAATGTGAAATTATGAAATATTTAAAAAAATATAGACAATTTCAGTGAATAATAACAATGAATCTCATATAGCCACCATCCAAATCCGTCAAAGCCAAACATTTTTCATAGTTTGGATTATTTTTGAAAAACGTAAGTCTTTATAGGCCAGGTGTGGTGCCTCACTCCTGTAATCCCAGCACTTTGGGAGGCCAAGGTGGGTGGATCACTTGAGGTCAGGAGTTCGAGACCAGCCTGGCCAACATGGTGAAACCGTGTCTCTACTAAAAATCCAAAAAAAAAAAAAAAATAGCTGTGCATGGAGGCACATGCCTGTAATCCTAGTGACTAAGGAGGCTGACATGAGGTTTGCTTGAACCTGGGGGCTAGAGGTTGCAGTGTGCCAAGATTGTGACACTGTACTCCAGCCTGGGTGATAGAATGAGACTGTCTCCAAAAAAAAAAAAAAAACCCGAGAAACAACATAAATCTTTATAGATACAATTGAGACCCTCTCTGATGCCATTCCTTCCTCTCCTTGCTTCCTCAGAGGTAATGACTGTACTAAGTTTGTTGTTCAGAATGCTTTTATGACTTTATAATCAGGTATGCATAAACATATATGCCACTATTTGCATGTTTTCAAACTCTATGTAAAAATTTCCTAGTATATAATTGATGTAAAATTGGCTTTATTCACTACAATTTCTGAAGTTAACTTATGAATTCTGGTTCATCCATTTTTAGTGCTGTGTAGTAGTTCATTTATAAGTATGTTGCAATTTATTTATTTATATTTCTAATGGTAGGTATTTAGATTGTTTGCAATTTGCTTGCTATTACAAATAATTTGAAAAGAAACATTCTTGTTTATTATTTCTATGTACACATAAGGAAGAGTTTCTCTGGGGTCTCCTTGCAGAACTTAAAACAGGTTACATGGCTATGTACTACCTTCAAGGTATGAGCAGTCCTGTTGCTCAATCCTTTTCAGCACTTATCATTGTTGAATGTTACCATTTTTAGTAGTCCATTTGGTGTGAAATGGGATGTTATTGCTTCATTTTGGATTTCCTCATCACCAGCAAGGTAATCTTTGTAAGGTTATTTGGCTTACATTTTCTTTTCTGTAAATTGCCTGTTAATAACCTTGGCCCATTTCTTCTATTACGGTACTTTTATTTATTTATAGTTGTTCTTTACAAATTTTGGATATTAAGCCTGTTTTCCATAAAATTTTCTGCACATGTTTTCTAATCTGTGGCTTGTCTTCCAAATTTATTTACTGTGACTTTTTTTGAATAAAAGTGTTTAATTTTAATGTAGTCAGTTTTATTAATCATTTCTTTTTCCATGTGGTTTAGTGGCTTAAGAAATCCATCCCTAATTTGCATTCTTTTTTTTTTCCCCCATTTATTTATTTTATTTCATTTTAGGTTTTGGGGTACATGTGAAGAACATGCAAAATTGTTGCATAGGAACACACATGGCAGTGTGATTTGCTGCCTTCCTCCCCATCACCTAC
>NW_016107790.1:2458607-2484377 GCF_001604975.1 Cebus imitator
CGGGTTCAGCTGCGCTTGCTGTGAAACTCTCAATCCAGAGTTTCTGGTTGCTGTTCTTTTGTGGGGGTGGGACCAGCCAAGCCTGATCGCCTGGCTCCCTGCCTCAGAGCCTTTTTTAAGTTGGTGTTCCAGTCGCCTGTTGAAGAGGCTCCGGGGACTGTTTGTTTTCCCCTGCGGCCACTCTCTGTGCTGGCTTAAACAGCGGCACTGAGGTTTGTGGTGCTTTTTTTTGTTTTTTTCCCCTAGAATCTACTGTCCTGGTTCTCTGCTCAGTCCCCTTTTTGAGCCGGCGTACGGGCGACTTCCCGTGGCTTCAATCGCCAGCCTAGAGGGCCCCCGGACCAGTGTATTATGTACGGAGAACCGCGGCTCCGGGGCGCCGACAAAGCAGCTGCGCTGGGCAAAGCAGCGGCGCTGGCCGAAACAGCCGCGCTGGTGACCGTGGAGCACCTCTGCCCGGGAATTTCCTAGTCTGTGGGCAATAAAAACGCGGCGTCCACTCACCCTCTGCGCTTTCACTGGGAGCTGCAATCCTGAGCTGTTCCTAAACGGCCATCTTGGATCGTCCCTCCCTAATTTGCATTCTGCAGAGAGCCTCTGCCCTTTCTAGATATTTTTCTGATCCTGAAGAGATTAGCTGAGACTCTAGCACCTTTTAAAGGTCAGAACAGGAAACATCTGTCATCTAATGCCTCTAAGAGTGGCCACTTATGAGATTTCATCTACATGAAAAGAATCCTAGTCTCCACAAACCCTTATCTTAACCCAGACACACCTTTCTATTTATTCCAGGTCTTTGGATAATAACTCTTTCAACCAATTGCCAATCAGAAAATCTTTGAATCTACTTATAACCTGGAAGCCCCTGCTTCAAGACATCCTGCCTTTCCAGACCACCCAATGTCTACTTCACATGTACTGATAAATGTCCTATGTCTCCCTAAAACATATAAAGTCAAGCTCTAACTCAACCACCTTGGGCACCTGTTCTCAGGACCGCCTAAGGCTGTGTCATGGGTCATGATCCCTAACTGGCAAAATAAGCTTCTAAATCAATTGCAGAAAAAAAGAAAGAAATCCATCCCCATGTCGTGATCATAAGGATGTTTTTCTTTGTTTTTTCCTAAAAGATTTATATCCATTTAGGTCTTTAATTCTTTATTTATGCTCAATATGTGGCATGGATGCCTGTTTCTCCCCATGTGCATAGTTATCCCGCTTACTGAATACCTTCACTTCATCCTTTCCTCATCATTTTAATTGCTATCTTATTCATATTTGAGGCTTCCTTTTATGTGGCATCTGTTTTTGCACTCTCTATTCTGTTTCTTGATCTTTTTTGTCTCTCTCTGTGCTAACCGTACAATCTCATATTATTATTGTTATGTAATATTTTTGGTATCCAGTTGGCAAATCTTCCCCATCTTGCTGTTGTTCTGTTGTTGAACTTCTACCTCTTCTTCTTTATCTTCATTCTCTTCCTCTTTTTCCTGCTCCTTATTTGTTTTCTTCTATTTTGGCCACTTGTTTCTCCATATCAATTTTAAAATAATTTCATCTAGTTCTACTGAAAAATCTATTGAAACTTTAATTGAAATTGCAACAAATTAATAGATTAATTTGACATGTCTTTATATTGCTCCATCTTCTTATCCATGAACTTAGTATGCCACTCTATTAAGTTAGGACTCCTTTATGTCTTTGGTAAATTTCATAATTTTCTTCTTAATGATCTCGCACATTTTCTTAGATTTATAACTATTTGCTTGGCTATGAAAGGTAGAATAATGTTGAATTAAAGAGATGGTAGAGAGAGCCCACATCTTGATCCCAGACTTAGAGAACATTATCAAAGCTTCACCATGAAGAATCATGTTTTCTCTAGGTTTTCGATAAACAGACTGTTATCTTCAATTTGATAATTATCTCCTCAACTATATCCAGGCTGTATTTTATCAGTATTTGTGCCATGTCCCACCTAACTCCTTCCTACCCTCGGGTCAAATTTAGCCCTTTGTTGAGATTTTATTTTGGCTAGAGTATTTTATCACATTTATTGAGACTTTATTCCACAGGCTGTATTTTTCAGCTGCAATTCATTCTTTTCATGTCCATGCTTTTGTTTTTGCCTATGTTTCCCCCCCATTTACTTTTCTTTAAAATAGATGTTATTCATGCATTTATCACCCTGAACAAACTAAAAATAACTTATTATAAAGTCTTTTTCAAGACTGCTTCGTAGAACCAATTTCATATGGTATAAACTGATATCTTCATTTTTCATTTTTTAGGTTTTTTTTTTCAGATATTTTGGAATTTTGGATTTTAGGATAATTTTGATGTGGAGATTTTTTTCCTCTTTTTTTTTTTTTTAATCTCTTTTCCTTTTCTGGCTACTTTCCTGGCTACTGGTCCTATTGCTGTTTCAACTGGCTCCTTAGTTCTGTTTCTGACAGCCAGCTTCTACCGCAGTGTTTCGGGGATCTGCATTCAGAGATGAGGAGATATGACAGATCAGTCAGCAAGCCAGTGTGCAACTTTGTCAGGTTCATGCACATGAGGCTGTCTTTGCCTTCTGGTCTTCAGTCTCCCTACGTCTATAGATTCTTAGACAACAGAAGACTCATGGTGGCTAGCTGCAGTCTTTTCAGCCGTGGCTTTGAAGAAAGAAGCTCCGGTGTTAGGCATATTAGAACTAAAATGCAGATACTTCCTGGCTAGTTTGGCATCAACCACATTTGCTGGCTAATGTCCAATGAGCTCTACAGGGTAAGATTTTAGGGTTTCAAGAGCCTACTTGATAGAACAGATGAGAAATGAATAGGTCAGACAGAATAGGTTAGAATAGGGGATAGATGAGAATGAGCAAAGGTGCTTCTGGGAAGTCCCTGAGTCTGCTGGCAAGCACCCATTGCTTCCTGGGGAAGTGATCAGGCTCCTCATCTTTCTGAGGCCAGATGCTAGACATTTCAATTTTCCTAATAGATCAACCTTGTCTCATGCATGCAAGGTATCTTTGGCTATAACTCTTTTTTCAATCAGCAGTGCAGAAACACAGGCACTATAATCTTGACAGAAAGTTTAACCTTGAGCTGACTGTTGGCCAGTTTCTGTCAAAAGCTTACATGAGAAAGCAGATGTCTGAGAAAGATGGGCGAATGGCTGAACCATCCATTTACTCCTGTAGCATCAATTCTCCTACTTTTCTTTGCAGTTGATGTTTGACTTAGCTCCTGTAGAAATCTCTCTACTGAATTTCACAACTCTATTGGCTATTGGTTAGAGAGTGCTCACCATGCACCATGCTCCATACCAAGCACTCGATAGCTGTCTCCAATCCCCAGCAGAAGCCTTCAAGGTGGGAGCTTTAGTCCCAGTTTATAGATAAAGGAACTGATTCAGGGATCGCTCATTCCATACCAAGCAATTAATGCAATACTATATTTGTCTACATAATGTGCTGTATTTTTCTCTCTTAAGAAAAGAGTTATTGCCACCTGAGGACTATAAAATATCTCTATGGCATGTACATTAGCTTACAAGGTAGACGTAATTATACCCAAATATAGGTCTTTCTTTTACAATCTTTATAATTTTCTCCACAACTGCTAAGTCTATATTACATCTACTCCTTTTAGCTGAAGGAAAAATTTAAATACTAAATACTTTTCTAATCCAAGTAGGGACCTAGAAATAAAAAAAAAATTAAACTCTGTTGGATTTCACTGTGCTTTGGTTTGGATGTAGAAAGGGTTGGTTAAAAGCAGTAACCTTTGAACTAATATCGACTTATGAGGTAGTCTTGAAGCTCACATTAAAAAGTAGTTAGCTTATGTCTTTGAAAGCAGTTTGCATTTTATTATCCAGGAGGTGGTTTCAGAATTAGTTCATAAAGACATACGGGAAAGATGTTTATCTACTTCAAAACCATTAAGTGTCACCAGGGTAAGGTATTGGTTTACATCAGTGTGAAAATAGCCAATCAGAGAGTGCCATTTTTCTTACACTTTGTTTGTGGCCTGTTGCGTAGGGTTCTTCAGAATGAAATATGACTTTGAATAAGAAAATAAAAGTTAACCACAGAAAACCTTTCTTATTTGAAGGTTTAACTAATGCTATCAATCACATTGGCTCACAAAGAGATAAATGTTCTTCAGCCTCCATTTATTCATCTTCCTTCCCTCCATTTTGGTTACTTGAGTAATAAGTGTCTTCTTTCTGGCTGAATTTACTGTAAACTTTTTGCAGCCAAGAATTGCATCTCACCCAGAATCTCTCACTGTTTAGGGCTTAATAGATAGAGTATGCTGCATCCTCTGACGCTTCATAAATATCGTCAATGGCAGGGATGACATTTCAGTGGTGAACGCCTGTCAAAGAATGCTATGCAAGAGGGATTTTTATAGACAACAGCACAGTAATGGAATACAGATCTGCAATGCATCACCAAACATTGACCTAAAACCAAGCAGGACTGCAAGATTATTGACAAAATGTGGGCTGCAGAGCTTGAGAACAGCAGGCAGCTTGAAAATGGACAGATGTCAAGGCCACTCAGCACCTTGGCATGTTGAAAAGGTATGCCACTCATCCATCAGCCACTCAGTCAATACTTTTGGAGTGCCAGCAAGGAAAAAAATGTGATGCTAAATCCTGATACCTCCCAGCAAATCAATCATATCTGTTTAGCACATTACTGATGCTTATTAAATGTATATTATTTTCTACCTTTTTGCAATTTGAGTTATTATTATTATTATTGGCCAAATGTATTGCTCCTTGCAAGCTAGGAGAAAATTATATTCTTTTTGAAAATTTCTTAGCCATGTTTCAAGTACATCCTTGGAGCTCAGATACTGCGTGTAATTATTAAATGGTTCACAGTAGAATAAACACACTTGCTATGCTTAAACAGGAACAATCCAATAAAAGCAGATCAAGCACAAGACAAGCTATTCTAATATACACATTCCCTAAAAGCAGTACTGCATATGTATGAAGTTTGTTTTCCTAAAGCACCCTTGCCTTGGAGTTTAATAAAGGAAAACAATGAGTAAGTGCAGAGGATATGAGATGATGGTTTAAAGTGTCAGGAAAACCTAGGAGAGATGTATTGCTATTGAACTCAGTCTCTCAACCAAGGGGAGCATTTTACTTGTTTGAGTGTCCCTTCTAGTGCATTTTATTTGCTACTTTCACAGCAGTGAGAATCTTGTGCTGGAGAGCCACTGCCTTTTCCTGTGAAGCAATTGCTCCTGCGTTGTAACTAGGCTTTGTGGCAGTCAGTGTGGCTGGAATAGTTAATAGCAACAAGCCCATTGCTGGCCAGCATGTCAGCCCTCAATGTGGAGTTTTGGCCCCACATTTCTCAATAGCTCCAAGTCTGCTGAACAGAGATGGGGCATCAGATTTGGTGCCTATGCCCGGAAAACACCTGAAGAACCTGTGGGATGACTTGGTGTCTGCACAGTTGGTGAGAGGCTCATGCTGGGTCCTGTGCCAGCCAGGAGCAAGTGCCAGGCTCCAGGCTATGGGGGCTTCTGAGAGTGGCAGCATATCTTGAGTGTAATGAGAGAATGAGCCTCATCTATGCGCCTGGCCCAGTTTCTGACCCAACCACGAAATTCCTTTCTTTCTCCTAGCAACTTGTCCAACCCTTTTATTCCCCACTGCACTTGTGAATCCTTCTTAGAATGCTGCCTTCTGCACCAGCCTCCAAATCCCATGCCAGTTATCCAGACCACCTCTTGAACATATCCTGCACCTCCCCACCAGCCCATTTTGACCAGATTGTATCCTTGCCCTGGGATAGATTTGTTCCCTACTCCCAACTCTACTTATTGCCTTCAGTAAAATCCTAGACCAATGACCCACTGGCATCAAATCCTGCCTCCACTTCTTATTAGCTTTGTGACCTTGCACAAGTTACTTAACCTCTCTGTGCCTTAGTTTCCAGAATAGGGAAAACCATAATACCTATTTTAGAGGGTTAGTATGAGGATTAGTCGAATGAATACATGCAAAACACAGAACAGTGCCTTAAATACAGTAACTGCTCAATGTGTATTAGCTCTCCTTGTGATATTTGAGCCTGGGCTACATTTTTGCACTGTAGTAACTTGGACATCTGTTGCCTTCTTTTATGACATTGCAAGCTCCTTGGAAGCATGCACACCAAAACGAAGAGCTTCATGACACCAAACTGAAGTCCCAGTTCTGCTAGTGCCTCTTTGTATGCCCTACGCTTGTTAAATTCACTTCTTCTTATTAGAAAAAAAAATCAAAGATATACAAAAATGGAGTAAAATCCCACGTACTCATCACAGAACTTTAACAACGATTCACCCGTAACCAATTTTATCTCCCCTATGCTCCAATCATTCTCTTTCCTCCTGCCCTCAAGCCGTAAGTAACATTGAAGAAACTTTCAGGCATAATATCATTTTATCCCAGAGGGTTTTTAAAATAAACATGTCCTACACTCATGGAAGGGACGCTTTATTTAAATTCTCCTCCAGTCAAGCAGGAATCATCTCCAGGACCATGGGGACATGTTGAGCTAAGGATTCCCCAGTGCTGTGGACTTGAGCTTCCCCCCACCCGCCTCCTATAATCATTTACAATGGTAGTTATGTATTGAAAGTTGTTAAGATTTGGGTGGTGGCATCATCCAGCCTTTGTAATAACAAGCCATAGTGGGTGAGGATCTTTGAAGATAACTTTATAATTGAGAAGAACCCATTTACTGGTCAAAGTGGACCCTCTGCCTTAGTCACTGGCTCCCTAAGGCACGAGGATCATGCTCGCCTGAGTCACTATGACTGTGTCTCGGGTAATTGGACACTTGGGAATTCTTACCACTGACAGTGACGAATTTTATTGCCCTAAGCACTAATCAGTCCTAACTGGAGGTTTTTAGTTGGTTTAAAATTATACTTTCGAGAGCAAGTTTGCAAATGAAGTATTTAAGAGAGAAGACATTTCCCTAGTGTTTTTAGTTTTTTTAAGGAGTATTTTTACAGCACATGTCCCAGGAAGATTTGGCTAGGGGAGATTGCGTTGGGGTTCAGAAAATGAGATTGGGGGAAAACCATTCCATTGGTTATGTTTTTGTGCTTACATCAATCAATCAAGGACTAATTTAGTACCTTCTAGCTACAGAAAGACAGCAAGTAGCCAGCACACGTGTCACCATCGGACTTTCTGATATTCGTGTGGACAGTTGGTAATCAATCCCACTGAAGCCAGACCCTCTCATGGCTCTTCTCAGCACTGTGCTCCAGATGGCCATTCCCAATTCTGTTTAAACCCCGGCTTAATGGCATTCATTTAGTAACTTGACATTCTTGTGTCTGAAATGGTTTGTTTGCTAAGGATATGCTAAGATCTAGGGTTAGAAGTCATAGAGGTGAAACATACTTCATGCCAAAAGTTTTCAGACCTTTTTCATACATTCTCATCCTCCAAACACACACCTCCAAGCATTGCCTGTCATTTTCAGGTTGCAGGTGACGTGGATAGAGAATGAATTGTGCTATCCGACATCAGCAATGATGTTTGCAAAATATTAAAAGTTAATTTTATTTTCTTTTTTCTTCTTTTTTGCATTTGTACCCAGAACCTGTGTACCCTGTGTCAACCCCTCATCAGATTGTGGGGTGGGGGAGGTCTCAGATCAACTCACTAATTTTAGAGAAAGAGTCTAAGCTTCCTGTTTACTGAGGCTCTACCCCTGAACATACTCTGGTCATCAAGCTTCCTGTATCAAATAATACAAATGATACTTGCAAAGGATAGTACAAATGTGGATTTGGAAACAATTTGAAGCATGGGGCTGATCTTGGCTTTGACTTGAATTTGAATTGTTTGACCAAGGAAGCCCTTCAACCCTTCTGAGCCTGTTTCCTTATCACTAAACTGAAAATGACAACTTTTGTTTTATCTACTACTTAAAGTGCTATGAGAAAAAAAAAAAACGGATAAAGTGCTCTACACATCATATATTTTTATACAATTAATTGAAGTTCATATGTTTTTATCAGTAACAGGGAAACAGTAGGTTTAAAAATTACAGTATTATTTCATTGAGCAAGCCTCACATCTTTATTTCTTTGTATCTCTTATGTGCAATTAACCATTTAAGCAAAATGTTTACTTGAAGAAAAAAGAGATCACATTTCTATGTTTAGTAGTAAAAACAGGCTGAAGGAAAATTATACTCTTGGATGGACTCTTTGGGTAGTTTGACGTGGTAGGATGTTTGTCCCAAGTAATACTTCAAACCTCTGCCTCTGAAGTATTTGAAAACGTTCAAATACTTCAATAATACTGGTTGTTTTGTTGAAAGGGACTCCGTAAGCTATTAAGAGGTCATAGCAGAAAATATACAGAACGCTTTTAAAAAACACATAGACACAGACCCAAGGGGCAAAAAGCTTGTCTACAGTAGTTTCAACACATAAAGCAAAATCAGCATGTTTTAAATCACCTTGTAATGGGTTGAGAAAGGACTTGTTATTTCTATTTTCTTTTCTGTTTAATGGATTCAAGTGATAAATAATTTCAAGTTTAGCAGAACAAATCAGACAGAAGATTATTCTAGTGGAAGACTGTAATATTAAAAATTCCACTTTAGAGAATGTAGCCACCGAGAAGAAAAATCACAATATAATTTAATGAAGCATGAGGATTATTTTGCTGGTGGTAGCCAAGCTTGAAACAAAACAAAGTAAAATAAAATCCCAAAGTCTAAAGTCAAAGAGACCTCCCAAGGCCCAGTTTACCTGTTAAACCAGTCATCTGTGTATCGAGGGTAAGGATAGGGATCGTTGCTGCTGAAGTCGTAACTTGCTTCGGCATTCTGAAAAACACAATGCAATGCAATCTCATTAGGTCCGTAGAGCCGGAGGCGCAGTAAAGGGAACGTGCTGCAAGACTACACATTTCTGGTCTGCCCTGGAGTGCTGGGTTAATGGGCTGCACTGGGCTAACCCTTGCAAAATTGTGTTGGAGCCAAAGCGTGTCCTTGGAGCTTTCTATCCCCTCTTGATATTCTCTTCCAGGCTTCCCCATTTCATCCTATTTCAAGCCTTCAAGGGGTGACCAAATTTGAGCCCTGTGTTCTCCAGGACTTTCTCCATTTTAAGTTGATGTAACTTTTGTGGGTTAATGGATCTTACCTGGAACCCAGGGCTTAGGGTAAGCTTCCTTGATGATTCCTTGGCCAGATGGCCAGATGTTCTAGTTCTCACATTATAAGTGAGATGGCCTCTAGAGTTTCCATGCTTCATGCAGAAGGCTTACATCCCTCTTCTTCCTTCAGACTGGCATAGGCTGGTTTCCTTTCCCCTTAAGGGTGTGAAACTCCTGCCCAATGCCCTAAAGTTGTCCACAATTGATCTTATTTATTCACTCAACAAACATTGTTAATAGTCCAATATATGTCAGAGACTTTGCTAAGTATGGGAATACAATGGTGGCATCCCTGCCCTCATGTAACTTATAGCCTAATTGGGAGGACAGACATAAATCGAATAATCAAACAAAGAAATATGTTATTGCAAACTTCAATACGTGTCTGTATGAACTCTTATGCCCTACAGCCTATGGTCAAAAGTGTGCTATTCTGTGTATCCAACACCTCCCTTTTCCCATTGAGAATCTTTCTCCACATAAATCAATTATGTCGTCACTTAAACTATCTAAGTAATTCTGCATTTTTTTAAAAATTTAACATTTAGAGGGCCGGGCACGGTGGCTCAAGCCTGTAATCCCAGCACTTTGGGAGGCCGAGGCGGGTGGATCACAAGGTCAAGAGATCGAGACCATCCTGGTCAACATGGTGAAACCCCGTCTCTACTAAAAATACAAAAAATTAGCTGGGCATGGTGGCGCGTGCCTGTAATCCCAGCGACTCAGGAGGCTGAGGCAGGAGAATTGCCTGAACCCAGGAGGCGGAAGTTGCGGTGAGCCGAGATGGCGCCATTGCACTCCAGCCTGGGTAACATGAGTGAAACTCCGTCTCAAAAAAAAAAAAAAAAAAAAAAAAAAATTTAACATTTAGGTCTTTAGTTGGTCTGCCTTTTATTCTGGCCTATGATGGCAGACGGTCCACCATTGTTTAGTGAATAACCCATTCCTTCCCCATTCCCTACTCTGCTTGCCTGGAGATGCTGATCTCTCTGAAGTTCCTCATCTCATTCGCCTCTCTTTTGTTTTTGGGGTCTGAAATGAAGACCCCAGATGGCTTCTTGGTTCACAGTATACATTGGGCCAGGAAACACTGGCTTAGAGGCATATTCCAGCTTTGGCATTTCTTGATTTTATGGGTCCTAAGACATATTTAGGAACTGTGCTTCAGCATAAGGTAACACACTAGTTTTATGACACACTTGAGTTTGTAATGGCATAATGTTTTTAAGAGCAACTCCACTAATTCCATTAATTTTTGTTTTGCTTGTTTAGATGACAAAGGACAGCTAATTACCAGTAGTTGTAATAATCAGATTGTAATGCTAATTTATTTAAACAAATGCTGTACTTGGGCAGGAGTCACCCTGAAATGTGGTCCAGTCATTTGCCTGGAGTCTTAAGCACATCTATCCTTTATTTCTAGCATCTGGGTCTAGCATTTGGGAGGCCGAGGCGGGTGGATCACAAGGTCAAAACACGCGGCTTTTTGAGAGGAGGAAGTCTTCTTGTCTCTACTGGCTGTAATTACTGGCAAGTCGCCAGTTTTCCGACTCCTTCCCCACTTAGACCCCAAATAGCTTTCATTCAGTTTTGAAGTTTAATTCTGTATCTGGCCCACAATGCTTTTCCCTGGGACACCCTCTCAGATTTGGCCTTTCCCCAGTGACTCCCCAAGCAACATCTGGATTTCAGTTCTTTTCAGAGATACTGTCTTGAAATAACAACTTATTTGTCTTCCCAAATGCATTCTCTTCTAATCCCTGAATTTTTTGAGATAAGAGCATTCTTAGGTAGAGTGAGTTAGTGGGATAGGAATATCGAGAGAAACATGAGTTAATACTTTTTCTTCTGGGCTTCAAAACTGAGATTGAATCTTAAGCAGTAGATGTGGAAGAGTATCTGCTCAGTTGCGTTTGTTTCTCTATAGAAAGATTTAAAATTCCCTGAGGTGAGGTGGGCTGGAAATCTAGCAGGAGTGGCCCCTCAGTAGGCCCCTGAGGCTGCCTTTTCCTTCTGAGCTGTGCTCTTGGAGTGGGACGGGGCACGCTGGGATGTCCAGCCTCAGAGAGGCCTAGGACTCAGCTCACGACAGGGGCATGGAGTGGCAGAGCAGAAGTGCCCCTGTGAGGCATCTGAGCTGCAGGCTTGGGGCAGCCCCATCCTGCATTCCCTTGATCCCCAGTGCAGAGCAGGGAGAGGCAGAACATTCTGTGGGAGGTTGAGGTGGGTGAAGACGTGATGCTGAGAACCAGCTGGCCTAGGACATTGTGGTGGTCAGGACAATGAGCATCCAGGGTTTAGGCAGGATCTGGGTGGATTGACCACCGAGGCCAGTGGGAATGGGGTTGCTGCAGAAGCCGGAGTGGACAGATGATGAAAGCTAGCACTGGGCCTGTCTCCCTCTCTGGAAGGCTGTGTGAGTCTTTTGAAGCTTGAGGGCGCTTCTGGACACAGGGAGGGCAGGGTCAAAACCTGAGCTGACTGAGACCACAGTTCTATCAGGCTGGCGGGGGAAATGAAGTCAGCGAGAGAAAACTAGAGAGTGTCTTTCCCTTTGTAGCTGCTGCCTGAGTGACTTTCTTCCCAAATTTTCCACTTGGACTTATCTTTTGAGCTGATAATTATCACTGGGGTCTGTCTGGGTGAGGCTCTTGGCTGTGCTCCTGACTCTGGGAAGATAGTTTGCCCCGACACAGCGGGGGTTGGAAGGAGGACCTGGAGAGTTCTGTGAGCAGAGCTTATAGCTGAGAACCCTCAGAACTCTGTGACCACTTTTATGACAAGAAGAAAGACCGTGTATTGCCTGGGGTCAAATTGGCCTCTGAATGATGAAATGGATGATAACTTAGGAACCCCAATCATTTTGTTGCCTTTGCAATTAATTTTCGATGACTAATGCTTAATTCCTTGGGTAACAGTCTACACTGAACATTAAGGAAGGCAAACAGTTGTTATTCTTGTCTGGCTGTATGTTTTCTGGTTAAAAATCAAACGGTTTCTAGCAAGGAAGAACAATATTTTGCAAGGGTTCTGTTTATGCTTTTACAGCCAAACCGAGTCATTGATTGATTTGAATTACAATGCTGTCTCCCATAAAGTTATTTGTGTACAGGAATAAGTTAAACTGGCCTTGAATGATACTGGAGTTTTCTGTAATTGCGATTAACATGGACATTTGGAGCAGGTGGTGTTTGGTGAATTTAATGTTCTGGTCACTGAGGCTTGCAGATGCTTGCTTTGTTTGGAGTTCTCTAACTTTTCCGAAATCTTTTTATTGATTTTCTTGCTTTGGAAAAGACTAGCTGTTTAGTGAAAATAATTTAATCTCTGATGATTCAGGATCAAGATGATTCAGAGTCATCATTAAGAACTTGAATTATCATTGTACCATCACACCGAAAGTGAGAAGGTTGGGTTGATTCCAAGCTGACCTCAGGGCTTCTCTGGGAGTTATTTCCGGAAGAAACTTCTGATGATGGCTCATTTTCTCTTCTAAAAGTTTAGTGCAAGGGAGGAAAAAACCCATCTCTGGTATTTAATAATTCTAGGGCTTAATTTCTGAATATTTGAATGTGTAATTAGAAAGAAAGATGGGACTTGCTGTTAGCTAGAAAGTTTAATAATTACAACTTGGCACTGTTTGCACTGTGTACTTTTCAAACAGATGGCCTGCACCACGCTAAGAAAGGACAGTCACTTTTTATATTCACAGATTCCACTGGCTTTTTATATATGAGGTGCTGTATTTGCGTGGCTGTCAAAGACGCAGGCCCACAAATGGCACCTTTCAGATTTAGGGCTGGTCTCTCGGAAGGCTGGTGATGGCAGAGGTGGGAGCTCCTGCAGTCAGTGGTGGCTGTTGCCCATGATTTCTATATCCACAGAGAAGCTTCTGAGGCCCCTGAGATTGCACCTGGCCCTGGCACTGCCATCCATACCCCCAAATCTGAAATTTAATGCCTCTGTGATCAATGCACTTCCCTTGCTGGGCCGCCCTAGACAAATATGTCTGCAGGTACCAGCTTGGCATATGGGGAGGAAGAGAGGCATTCAAGTCAAACAGACTTGGTTTTGAAACGAGGCTGTTTTTGACCTTGGAAATTTTCTTATTTTTTAGAAACTGTAGTTTCTTCATCTTCAAAATGTAGGTGGTAAAACTGTTACTACTGGGTTGCTGTGAGGATAAAATGAAAGAAGGATGTAAGCTGGCAAGCAGGTTGCCCCACGCAGTATGCGCAATGCCTCGCCTTTGACTTCTCCTGTTGTGTCCTCTTTCTTTGATCACCTACAGCAAAGGTCACAAAATGTGGTCCACCGGCTAAATCAGTCCACAGCCTGTTTTTGTAAGTAAAGTTGTATTGGGGCACAGCCACATCCATTTGTTTATGAATTGCCTGCTGCTGCTTTTGCACTCTAACAGCAGAAGATAAGTAGTTGTGACAAAAACTCTCAAAGCCTAATGTATTTACCATGTGGCCTTTTATTGGAAAGAGTCTGCCGATCCCTGACCGAAGTCCTAGGCGTCTTGGGCTCCCAGGCTGCCCTCTGATAGCCCACACTATAGCATCTCACTCAGTCTTTGTCTTTCTGGGCAGATCTCTTTGCTCTAAGACATATATGCCCCATACCCCGTTCTCTCCTGGGCTGTAGCTGCTGAATCGGGTATGAACTAGTCTGACTACCTTGTTGGGAGTTTCAAGCTTGATCCTCCTGCATCTCATGCTAGTCAAAGATGGGTTATCAGGCAGATACTGGGCCTCAGCTCACTGGGTACTGATGGAGGCTGAGAAGAGCTTTACACTGTGATGATGAGGAAGTACCACCATGGTTTCTGCCACTGCACTGCCCACCACCGGTCAAGGGCAGCCCCTAGGGGTTACCACCCTGTAGTTCTTCTGTTTTTCCACCTACGAGTGTCTTGTTTGTTTCCAAGGTTAGAACATTGCCCTTGGCAGAGAGTGGCAGGTACTTGCCATAAGAAAGCAAGCTAATGTTATTAATATGGACATCCACTGATGTGGTTGAATAGATATTTTTAGAGTACTGAGCGGCAAACTCTGTGGTCCAACTACAAAATTGTGAAAGTGGTTTCTGTAAACAGGGCTGTAACATACAGTTGTGCAGGTTGTGCATTGCACAGGGGTTCCTGCCCACAGGGAGCAACTAGGGTCTGCATTGGACTTATTTAAGCCATATGCACCACCTCTGTACCCCAAGGTGGGGGAGGCTTTAAAAAAGAATTGTCAGCCCAGAGGGGCTACTTTTTGTTCATTTGTCCACCCATAAGAGGGTCCCTTTTCTAATTTGCCCAGAGAGAGGGTAGGGTGCTGTTTTGCAGTTCACCTGCCAGTAGGGAATGCCATTTTCAATTTCACACAAATGGCACTATATACCTACTAGCATGTCCATGAACCCTGACGAGAAACAAGTCCCTATAGTTGTACTCATATACAAACCCAACCTCAAGGAAATTGCACCACAGAAGACAAGATGTTTCTTGTGAAACAGCAAATAATACAAGACTTGAATAACATCTCAAATAACGGGAGTTATGATTACGAGTACAATGTGGCGTATGATCAACTGCCAATGTAATTCCACAGCTACAGGAACTCAGAACGAGCAACTGCATTGCATTTGTCCTTTTATTTTGCCTTGCTACTTTCCCTGAAGGCATTTAACCAAATAACCCAGCTAGGAGCTGTGTAACAGTATTAGCTGAAATTGCACTGTGCTCATGGACTAATGAAAGAGAAATGAGCTTCTTCAGATAGACTCTCAAACTGCAACCATATTGCCCCAGAACAAAGCTTATCTGGATGGAAACTGAGAAGCAAAATAGCCCAATCCATTAGAGCCTAAAGAATTTTGCTATTGCGCCTACTTGCATCTAATATGGTCATGGCTTCACGTTCCCAACTGTGCCTACTTTGATTTTCTTCAAATAGTTCTCCCACATGCACTGGTTTAACGATAATGTTCAGCTCGCTTTTGACTGAAGCCAACATTAAAGGGATTTATGTCTATATTAAATCTGGCTGTAAACTTAATGAAATTTAACATTTCTCCAGCATTCAAAAAATTTAGGAAAAGATACATAATCAGAAGTTGGTTTGAATCTTTCTTCCATGCTCCAAAGGCTGCCCGGGTCATATATTTTTCCAGTGACACAGTGTTCTCCCATTGTGGATTTAACACTTTTTTCCAATCACTTTCTTATTGCTTCTGGAAATTCTAGCAACTTCTATAATCACTGAAGCACTCTCCAGATAAGAGGAATGATATAATCTAACAGTCAGGCCACACAGGTGTCACCTTTCCCCAACCTGTGTCCTGAGTGGCTGGACTTTTTTCATTTTCTTTTTCGTTTTTTGAGATGGAGTCTTGCTCTATCGCCCAGGCTTGAGTGCAGTGGCATAATCTCAGCTCACTGCAATCTCTGCCCCCAGGGTTCCAGTGATTCTTTTGCCTCCTGAGTAGCTGGGATTATAGCCACCATGTCTGGCTAACTTTTGTATTTTGTATTTTTTATTTTTTAGTAGATACAGGGTTTCACCATGGTAGCCTGGCTGGTCTAGAACTCTTGACCTCAAGTGATCCACCTGTCTGAGCCTCTCAAAGTGCTGGGATTACAGGTGTGAGCCTCTGTGCCTGGTCAGTATTTTCCAGAGCTAAGTAGCTCCATTCTTTGGCCTTCATTGCCACCATTATCAGCAGACTTGGGAGAGGTTCTAAGCACTAAACAGACGAGAAAATAATAACATTAATTCCTAATGGCTAATAGGGTGCCCCAAATTTAAAAAGGTGCCTTTATCTTTTTAAAAGATATTTAAAATCTCATCTTTAATTGATATTTTCCAAAATTCTGTGTGGGAGGAGAGCAGCTGCATTGCAGGAAGGAGTGAACAGTCGTTCTAAGTAACAGCTGAGGCAAACACCTCTGGAGAGCGTCTTTAGAGTTGTCTCTGCCTGTCTGTGTCTTCTTGCTCGACTTGCTATTTTAGAAGGCCAATGAAGCGTGTACTAAGCTAGATGGAGGCTGATTCCCCACATGAATTTTAAGAGCCTCTCTAAAAGCATAAATTTCTGGGGCTGACCTGATATATTAAAAAGAAGCTGCCATTCATTGTAATGAAGCTCTAAGAGCTGGCTCCAAGATAGGCTCTAAAACTTGGGTGGAAAAATTTACATCTTTATTTGCACTAGCCACAACCTCAAACTGAGCGTTTCCTTCAATTACGAATGGGAAGTACAAACCACAATATCGTTGGCAGCTCCTGTGAGCATGTCATCAATTGTATTTTCATTCCACATTAGGGTTGTTGCAGGTATGCTAAAAAGGACCTTTTCAGCACACCCCATCTGCCACTAGATTTCGTTATTTGATGCATTAATAAAGAACATATGTTAGCTTTTCACAAATGTGTAATTTCAATCTTTTGATAACTATGTCAATAAATAGCATTCCTCGGTGCCATAGTCTGCGTGTTGGTGTTCCTTCAAAATTCGTATGTTGAAATGTAATCCCCAGTATTAATGGGTGGGGCCCTTGGGAGGTGATTAGGTCATGAGGGTGGAGCCCTCATGAATGGGATTAGTGCCCTTATAAAAGAGGGGTGAGGGAGCCTGTTAAAACCTTTCCACTATATGAAGAAGTGCAGGAAGGCCTTGCGTATGAGCAATAGGCTTTCACCAGGCACCAAATCTGCTGGCACCTTGGTCTTGGAATGCTGGCTTCCACATTTGCAGCCAATAGATTTCTGTTGTTTATAAATTACTCAGTCTAAGATATTTTGTTATAGTAGCTCAAACAGACTAAAAGACTTGATTACCTTTACCTCTTGTTTATGTATTTAAAATATTATTTTGAGAATGAGGGGACACAGGTGCTTCTGTGCGAGGTTGGTTGGTGTGGAAGTTGGCACAATCCCTTAGAAGAGAAATTTGGCGAGATCTATCAAAACAAAAATGAATGGACTTTTTGACCCAGCAATTCCACCTCTAAGACTCTACCCTAAAGACATACTTGCATATAAATGAAAGATGTATGTTTAAATATATTCATTCCAGCAGCGACTGTAATAGTGAAAGATTAGAAACAACCTAAATCTCCAACACTGGGGATGAATTAAAGAAATTCTGGAGCACTCGTATGATGCAAAACTCTGCAGCTCTGGCAAAGAATGAGATATGAAACTGGCAATGAAATCATTCCCAAGAAATATTGTTAAGCAAAAAAGGCAATGTATAGAATAGAGTGTATAGTGGGCTCCCATTTGCATAGAAGAGAGGGATGGACTTGATGGTAAGTATACACTAGTTCTGGGAAGAAGCACAAGAGTCTTTTTATGGTGCTTTGCCTTGGGAGAGGCGTGGGGTATGGGGTGGAAGGAAGGCTTAGTTTTCACTCCGTTACATTTTGTGTGTGTGTTTTTTTTTTCCATAATGATATCCGGTAACACATATTGAGTGCATATTTTATATAAAGGACTCTTAGATATTTTGTATGCATCAGCTCATCCTTATGATGTCCTTATGTGGTATCATCCCCATCCTATGAGCAGGGAAATGGAGGCACAGAGAGGTTGAATACTTTGCCTCAGGTCACACAGATGATGAGGGGCAGAGCAGGGATTAAGACCAGGCAGTCTGGCTCCAGAGGCCTGTCTTCTAAGTGTGCAATCTTGCTTCTCTGCATCAGAATTATATTTGTCATATTCTACTACATGCATTATTTAAAAGAAAAACAAATACCTGGCAAATAAAAAAGAGTGAGTGCATTTACTTCCTAGAACATCAGTGGATCATTCTGCTTAAATTTAAGTATATAAATTTAGCTAGTAATTTAACCTCCCACAGAGGGCTACACTTCACTAGAGTTCTAGGGTAGTACATGTCTGATTTTTTTAATAGCATGGTTTTATTTAGTGAATTCTCATATCCAAGGTTGATATAATGCCTTTGAGGCTGAAACCAGCAAATATGCCTCCAGTAAGAAAGTTAATTCTCCTGATTTCAACAGCAGGGTTCAACCTGTTTCTTTGTTCTCTGTTGATTATGCTGTTCCTTAAACAAGTAGGATGTTTTTTAAAAAAATAAAAATCATACTCTAAATAAGACAAATGACATTGATGACTGAGTTCCTCAGAATCTGAAATACTTCCTTGTTTTCTAGGGCCTCTTCAACACTGCCCAGTGGCCCCTGGGATTCTGAGTACAGTCTGACAGTCATTGGCTGAGAATGCCGTGAGACGCTTTCCATGTTAAATAACACGGCGCTGCACAGCAGGACTGTGGGTCCTCGCAAAACATCCTGCCATCCTTCTTACTATGCCAGTGACAAAGCTCAGCTAAGTGCTCCTGTGGCTTTAACACCTCCCTATACTTGTTAATCCTTCTTCTTATCTGACCGAGGCAAGCGTCGGCAGGCAGACACTCCCTGCGTCAGTTGCTTACTTTGCATTTATTTTGACAGTCAATTCTACTGATGTCATGGGATATTAGTTATTTTTCTATTTGAAATAGTGATTTGTAGTTTCCCTTTAAAACACATTTGTTATGTTAAAAAGTGAGTCGATTTAAAGAAACATACTAGGTAAATAATGACACCAATAGTAAAAGTTTCAAAGGTGTGTAGAGACTGATGGTTGGTTTGGGAGACACTGGAATAAAGTAATGGTAAAATCTGGGGCTTTGACTCCTCTACTTATTAACAAAGTCAGCCTTAAAAGTGGACGAAGAATTAAGTACTTCTCTGGGGGATTTGAAAGAGTGATGGAAAAGTTGATCTGTCCTTAAATACCCATCCTGCCACTTGTCATTTTGACATTAGGGCTGTAATCCTTTTCATTCTAAAGACCATTGGCTTCAAACATTTCCAGTCATTCATGCATTCAGCCAATCACTTATTTTCTTCATTGAACAAATTGATTGACTACCAACTATTTGCCCCCATTGTACAATACCAAGTTGCTATTGCAGAGGAAGATGCCCTTAGCTGGGGTATCTCAT
Source organism: Cebus imitator (assembly GCF_001604975.1). Taxonomy (NCBI): domain Eukaryota; kingdom Metazoa; phylum Chordata; class Mammalia; order Primates; family Cebidae; genus Cebus; species Cebus imitator. Next base: position 2,477,811 of record NW_016107790.1, read on the forward strand.
TAGCCTTCATGAGCTAATATATTATTATGAAATTTTAAATAGCACCTTTAGTTATCAGCTAACAGTGGTTCCTAACTCAAGCTGCACAAGAGAATCACCTGGAGAGCTTTTAGAAATACAAATACTTGAGCAATTCCTAGATTCTGATTTAATTGATCTGAGGTAGTGCTTAGACATCAGTAGTTTAAAAAAAACCAACAAAATCAACAAAACCTCTTTAGGTAGTTCTGAGGTATAGTCCAGATCGAGAACTACTGAGCTAACATCTTTGTTAATACCTCATATTCTAGCCCTCTTGTGGCTTAAAGTGTGGTCTGTGTACCAGCAGCACTGACATTACCTGAGAACTTTTTAGAAATGCAGAATCTCAAGTCCCAGCTCAGACTGACTGAACCTGCATTTTTTTTTGTTTGTTTTTTTGAGACAGGGTCTCTCTCTGTTACCCAGGCTGGAGTGCAGTGGCATGATCACACCTCACTGCAGCTTCCAACTCCTGGGCTCAAGTGATCTTCCCTCCTTAGCCTCCTGAGTAGCTGAGACTACAGGTGTGTGCCATCATGCCTGGTTAATTAAAAAAAATTGTTAAGACAGAGTTTCACTGTGTTGCCCAGGCTGGTCTTGAACTTCTGGCCTCAAGAGACCCTCCTTCCTTGGCCTCCCAAAGTGTTGGGATTACAGGCATGAGACACTGCACCCAGCCCACACTGATTCTTTTATTTGTGAAAGGGTGACAGGTTTGCCTTTGGTTCCCTGCTTCTCCTTTCTGTATCCATAGCCTCCCTGTTATAATCTTTTCTTGCGTTCTCTCTTTCCCTTCCACCTAAACTCTTCCAAGGGAAGAAATTGATTTTGATAAACCATTCACATCTTGGCAGAAATACATTCAGACATTGCCTTTCCCAATATTAACTGCTTTAACAGAAGTGAATGGACATTGAAACAAGTTAGTTCAATCTCTAATAGTAAAGATTGAAGGGTGTTAATTTTGGGAGCGTCAAGAACTTCTTGGCATGTCTCAGACCAAAGTTCTTTCTATGGAAAAACTCAGCTCTGAGAACAGAGTCGTCACAGTGGATTTCTTTGGTTTTGAAGGAGAAGTCGAATGAGCCAATGAAAACAAAAGAAAGCAAGAAAACATGTGTGACTACTAAGCATCATATTATTGAATTTTTGTGCTTCTGGTAGTTGAGGGCTGCTGGAGGGATTGATTCTGCAAGAAAGAAGAGTAAAAGTTCAGAGTGGAGGGTTTCCTGCTGTTAAACAAACTTCGATGAATAGTAAGGTCTGAATTATTTTTGACCCTGTTGCTTAAAGCTTCTGTCAAATTGGGTGTATTTAAAAATTAAAATTAAAAAAATACACCCTATTATAGACAAAGTCAATGCCAAGCTGAGTTAAACTTTTAAAAAATATTTTTATATTTCAACACATACTTATTTTTATACCCTAAGTTTTTCCTGGAAAGAAACAATATATATTTTCTAGATTCTAACAAATGATACAGATAAATTAAAGTTAACAGTGTTGTAAGGCGTAATTTGGATTTAGTGAAAATGGAGATGCACGTGGGTAACTCTGAGTGTGCTTTGATTCTGCGCTCAAGTCTTTACTTGGCCTCATTGTCCAAATTTGACCTGAGTATCCATAGATACTGCTTGAAGCAGATCCAAATTCATGACCCATTCTACTTAGGCAACTGCCCTAGAACTGGCTGATTCTCCCAGCCTTGTTCCAGCCTGCTTGGATTTCTCCCATTTCCTAGTGGCCTTCACTGCTGAGGCCTCTCTGTGCCCCCTATGATGACAAAATTGACCTTGACTCAGCCTGGGCAACATGGCAAGACCCCATGTCTACAAAAAATATTTAAAAAATTTAACCAGACATGGTGGTACGCACCTGTAGTCCCAGCTACCCAGGAGGCTGAGGTGGGAGGATCTCTTGAGCCTGCGAGTTGAGGCTGCAGCAAGCTATGATTGTGCAATTATATGCTCCTAGCTTGGGCAACACAGTGAGACCCTGTTTCAAAAAGAAAAAAAAAAGTTGACCTTGAGTAAGCTTCTTGTAAAAGCAGCCCCAGCAGTGCTGTGAGCCATCATCACTTAATTCCCTATCACATCAGGAGAGGGTGATGTGGAAACAGTGGCTAACTTGAAGTTGAAGGAAATAGAAAAGACATGGGTTTAGGAAAGGCAATGGAATGTAGCCTTGATATCTTAATAAGAGGTTAAGGCGAGTGATCACACAGGGATGCCCTCCAGAACCCAGGACAGGAGGAGAGCAGCCTGCAGGTGGGCTTACAACAGCTGCAGTTATGGACTTGCCCAGAGAGAAGGCTGAAGGTTGAAGGGGCCAGGACTAGCTGGCTCACAGGGCAATTCAAGCCTGATTCTTGCAGTTCCACAAAGACTGGTATGCTGTCAAGGCTCTACAATAGCAACTGTGTAAATCAGCTCAAGGAGAGCAGTGCTGGAAAAGGAACCAGAAGATAATGTAGCAGCCAGAGTCTAAATTTGTGTTGTCAAGGTGACGTGGTACAAGTCAATTTGTGTTTTCCTCTCCTTTAACCGGGTGTTCTCTGATGTTGTAGTCAGTGCTCAAAGCTTCTCCACCCTTGCCTCCTCTATGAGTGTTCTGCTGGCCTTTGAATGGCTGGCGAGGTCAAGCCACTGTCTTGGATTCCAGATGTCCTGAGAGAGATGGAGACACTAGTTTATAGCCCTCCCCCTGAGACTGATTACACAACTTCAGTATCACCTGCTTCTCCTTTTCCAGCTCTAAAAATAGCAAAGATGAGTCCACTGATAGCTGAGTCACCTCATCGAAAGGGTTGTTGTGTCCAAATATCATTGATTAGAAACTTTGTCTTAAACACATCTTAGATGACGTTTTTTTCCTCCTGTCAAAAGGTGAGGTGTATGAGCACTAAATATTGTATCGGGGTCTGTTGCTATGATACGCACACATATAGGTTTTATGTATAAATTATAAATGTGTGTAATTTAGTACAAATTAATTTTATGTGAGCCCCACAGCAGTTTTGAGAATTAAATATTATAACCCCATTCTACAGATAAGAAAACTGAGGCTCCATGAGAATATGTAATTTGTTCAATGTTTTCCAGCTAGAAGTGGTTGAGTGCAAAAAATGTGATCTTCTGACTTAGAATGCATTCTCTTCTCTCTGTACTGCAGCCCACTTTTATGATGAAAAGTAAAGAAAAAAATGTACAAGACTGTGAACACCTTTCTCATCCCAGCACACTCAGCACTGAGTGAGAACATTACGACCTAAGATGTATTAAATGATACCAGACCAGGACTATCATCATGAAAGGTGGACTCAGAGACTTGGGTTTCTGACTCATTTTCGCATCCATAATAAACCAAGCCCCAAAACTTGCCAGCAATCTTCTTGCTGATTTGTTTTTTCTTGTAACAGTTAATCTTTGCTTTGATGATTCTTTTTAGGATAACATGGCTAAGAGGAGAAGATGGAAATAGTGTCATGACCTTGGGAGATAAGCAGAAAGGAAGCACAGGCACTTTGTAAATATCTCGGTGTTTATAGCTGGGGGAAGAAAAGGTAGTTTGAATCTTACCTCTGAACAAGACCAATTTTATGTTCCTAGCTAATGCGAAATGTGACATAAAATGGACTGATCCCCAACTGTTCTGGAGAAAGATTAAGTGCACTTCTGGTTCCTTTCACAGCTATTCATCATTTTAATTGGTTTTGAAGCCAAAAAACTTTGACAGCATTTGGGATGGGAATCCAACTTCATAATTCATAAACTATGGAAAAGTGATGATAGCCTTCATTTGGAAGCTGGGCACATACCTTATTAAGTTGCTACAAGATGAAACACCAAAATCCACATTAATCACACAATTTCTTTTTGCACAGAGGTTCCAGCAGGTGAATTCTGGGACACTGGCTTCTTGGGAAGGAAATACTCTGCCCTAGACCTTTTGGAGATGACACCCTGACCCATGGTGCTCCTTGCCATTCCTGCTGCCACCATCATTCTTGGCATTTTCAAGAACCAGGAAGAGAGCTCATCCAACCCCTGTGCCTCTCTGTTCCATGTCCTCTCCTCACATGACACTCTGCTGTGAGTAGATGATGTCCCTCGCTTTTCCATCCCCTCCAGTTTACTCCAAGTGGTTCAAGGATATGTGCTGGGTTTTTAACTTGCTAGCACTTGCGCAAAGCAGACTCTCAACAAATGTATCAGATAAACAAATACGCAAATCTCAAGAATTGGCTAAGTTGTTTTGTTGATGTCACTATCATTTGACATTATAAGAGTTGTCAGGTAGAGCTCACTTACGCTGTGTACATTAAAAAAATTATTATTATCATTTTGTTGTTATTATAGACAAAACTATAGGTACAGAAAACAGATCCAGGGTCTTGCTATGTTGCCCAGGCTGGACTCAAATTTCTGGGTTCAGATGATCCTCCTGCCTCTGCCTCCTGAGTTGTTGGGACTACAGACACATATCACTACGCCCAGCTAACAAAATTATAAAAATAAAATTGTTTGCCTTTGGAATTTGGCAGAGAAACACAAGAATGCTTCCAAGAGTTTCCAAACCTTCAAATATTTGCTTTCCATTACCGTACTTACACTTTTTTACATTAAATGTTGATATTTCAAGCCTCCTTTTTTAGTGTGCCAGTGCCATACTACTTTTATTTATACCACATTTAGGTATGGAGGTGTTGTAAGCAGCATTATTTACACATTTTAATTGGATTTTGTTATTTTAGAAAAAAAAGTGGAAAATGGAAATGAAATAAACTGACCCTAGAAATAAAAAATAGAGGACTCATAAATTTAATACAATTGAAACAAGAGAGAAATCATTAAATGTCCTTTGAACAGAAAATCTCTGGTCCTAACAGAATACTTATTGGATTTAACTCAACTGTGCTTGGTAGTGATTGAGAAAAAGAAAAAAATTGAAAAATATTCACCTTTTTGAGGTTAAATGATTAAAAGTTATGTCTAAGAGTTGAAGTACAATAGGGATTATATAATTATGATAATTTTAACTTTTCTTTAGCTTTCTGAGAGCATAATCTTACGTTATAAATGCAGATTTATTGTTCAAATTTGGGAACTGCATATATTTTCCAAAAAATCAAATGGAAAAATACTCAGAATTTCATTTAAATTTATTTCATTCAGTTAAAAATCTCGAGGTATACTTGCTTATAAATCTTTATGAAACTCTTAAGATACAAACATTGATGGAAAAAGGAAAAGAAATGAAGTATCTGAGCTTCGCTTGACACGGGACCTAAAATAAAAATGGGCAAGTTATGATCTTGTCTCACTGGACTGAAGACATCAGTGTTCACAGCCTGAGTCCTTATCTGATTCTGGGGACAGAGCTGGGAGGAACAGCTACACAAGGTCTATCACAGCCCATTCACTCACAGACTGAGGCTATTCAAGTGAGAATGATATTCACAGAGTAAAGCATCCTCAACTGCAGGACAACTGCACAGTTTCTAGACTCCATGACTCTGAGGACTGTCACATTTTCTAGACACTAAATAGCAGTTGGTGTACCATACAGCCCCTCAATCCCGAGACAATGGAAATCTAAATTCTATACAAAAACCTATATGTGAAGGTATGTAATGATTTTATTTATAATTGTCCAAACTGAAAGTTATCCAAATGTTCCCAGACTGGGAATAGATAAACACATTGTGGTACATCACATAATGGAATACTATGCAACAATAAAAAGGAACATGCTATTGATGTACGCAACCACATGGATAAATCATGAATGCTTGAAAAAGCCAGACTTGAAGGCTGTATACTATATGATTCCATTTGTATAACATTCTAGAAGAGATAAAACTATAGGAATAAAAAGCAGATAGGAAGAGGGGCAGCAGGAGAAAATTTTTTTGGGTGATGGGAATGTTCTGCTTCTTGACTGTATGAACTTTTGTCAAAACTCATGGAACAGTGCACCAAAAGGAATAAATTTTACTTCCTGTAAGTAAAAGTTAACATGAACAAACAGCAACTGGCTTTTGGACTAGAGTAATTTTATGTGATAATAAAGCAGTCTTCTCCTGGTAGAGAATTGCAGATTATTTCTAATCATAGCTTTGGAATGCACTAACTTTTCTTTCAAGCCTTTTTAGGAGGTCTATTCTAAAGAACTGTTTTCTTCCCAAAATTGACTAAAATGACCACTGGGTGGGTCATGAGTTCTCCCCGACTTGGTAGGCAAGATGCTGAGTGCTTTTCCTCTTTGGTCATTTCATCACAGGACCAGGCATCGTTTCCTTCAGGGCCATATTCTCTCAGGTTCAGAAAGAGTTTAACTCCATTCAAGGAAAAAAATAATATTTTGGGGGATATAGCCTAACTGTGTTAGTTGAAAAGTGTCCTATTTCCTGAAGGATGAGCTACATGAAATGGGGGATATTTGGAAATCCTCAATTAGGATGGTCCTTTCTTTCTTTCTCCCTTTTTTTCTCTTTCCCTCCCTGCCTCCCTCCCTCCCTCCCTCTTTCTTTCTTTCTTTCCTCTT
>NW_016107790.1:2484512-2648165 GCF_001604975.1 Cebus imitator
TTTTTCTTTCTTCTTTCTTTCTTCTCTCTCTCTCTCTTTCTTTTCTTTCTCATGGTACCACTCTCACTCAGGCTGAAGTGCAGTGGTGCAATCGTAGCTACTGCAGCCTCAATCTCCTGGGCTCAACCAGTCCTCCTGCTTCAGTCTCCTCATTATCTGGGACTACTGGCACCAGTCACCATACCTAGCTAATTTTTAATTTTTCATTTTTGTAGAGATGGGGCTTCACTGTCTCTTTTGTGCACCCAGCACACATTTGGGAGAATGAGAGCTACTTCCTTGTGCACTAGCCCAAGTTGTGCCTTCCAGTCTCCACCAGTAGCTCATGACTCAGCATTTAAGTTGAAGCTTGGCAGGCAGAGGAGGCTCCCTTCCATTCATCTTCATTTCTGGTTAATTACAGTAATTGGCACAACACTGTTTCCATCCCTACATCTATTAACCAGCAAATGTTCAAGTCATAGGCTCTCAACTCTCATTAATCTCATTGTTGAGTTTTTAAAATCATGTGTTTTATTTCCTCGTTATGGACGTTTCAAGTCAGCAGTGAAAATAAGGCCATGTTGATGACAGCTCCACTTCTCTTTTTCAAGGGCGTTGGAGAAACTGAATATTTTAACATTCTCTCAAACTTTATTTTTCCTGTCTTTGAGATCAAAATGAGAAGGGATTCTCCTGGGAGGACTATGAATTGATTCAATCTTTTCAGAGAATAATTTGATAAGGTTTATCAAAATTAATATTGCATGTACTACTTGACCCAGAAATTTCACTTCTAAGAACTTATTCTAAAGGGATATTCACACAAGGATTTGAAGAAGATCTGTAGTCAAGGAAACACATTCATCTTGTAGTTTATAATAGCAAAACTTTAGGGGAAACCCAAAATGTCAATCATTGGGGGCTTGGTTAAATAAATGATGGTGTATCCACATTGTGGGAGAAAATATGTTGTTAAATAAAAGAGCAGGTTGCATGATACAGTGTAATGTATGATTGCAGTTGGGGGAGAAAAAAAATCTGTAAAGATCCACGTAGAACTGCCACGTCACCAAAATTGGAAAGTGAGTGGGTTGTACAGAGGAGGGAAAGGAGAGGAGAGAGAAGGGAAATTGCAGTTTTTATTTTATCTACACTTCTGCAATGTTTGAATCTTTTTGATGATGAGCAAGCCTTGATTCTATATTACAAAGGCAAATATGGAAAAAAGAGTGATGCATTTCTAAGAAATTAGTAACAATGATTAAGCAATACCCCTTTTAGAGTGTACAGCGATTGGAGAGTTTCCAAGTGCCTTGACACCTATCATCTTCATTTATGCCTGAGACAAACGAGGGAGGTGAGCAGGTGGGCGGTGGAAATGCTGAGGCGAGACATGGGCAGGTTTCTCCTCTCATTCTTCCCACATTCACAGGGCATTTTTGGTGGTAACCGATTTCTAAACTGGCTCTTTCGCTTCTAGGTTGTGATTTAAATGATGTTTTTACATTGAGGTTTTTACATTAATTTACAGTAGCACATATAATCTTAAGCATGCAGCTTACTGCATCTTAGCGGTATGTACACCTGAGTCACCATCATGCCAATCAAGATAGTGGACACTGTCATCACCCCGGGGAGTGGTCTCACCATGTGATGCCCTTCTCAGTTCATCTCCACCTAGCTTAGGCATCCACTGTTCCAATCCGTATCGCTGGATCCTAATTCTGCCTGCTTTAGAACTTCATGTAAATGGAAACAGACAGTATGTACTCTTGCATTTGTCTTTGTTAGCTAACAGCATTTGGAGATTCGCCTCTTGTACTATATGCAGCAGTGGTTTGTTCTGTTTGTTGTGGGACAGTATCCCACGGTAGACACACATCACGGTCCTATTTATCCATTCACTTGATCGACATTGGAATTATTTCCAATTTTTGCAAATATAAAGTTGCTGTATATATGCCATTTTACAAACAAATATTTTTCGTTTCCCTTGGGTACATACTTAGGGGTAGGATTCCTGGTTGTATGCTAAGTGTGTGTTTAACACTACAAGAAACTACCAAACTTTTCCCAAAGGCATCGCACTATTTGACATTTGCACTAACAGTGTAAGAGGTTGCAGGCAGGTTTCACCCTCACAGATACCTATCTTTAGGTATATCTGTAGGATTTTCCTATAACAGAAAGGCTACAGGAACCTTTCAGCAGCTGTAAATCCTGTCCCGAGCCCTTATCCATTCTAGTCCTCACTGCTTCCCAGATCAGAGAGAAAAGAGAAACAAGCCTTGGTTTCTACCCTAGGCAGTGAGTCCAGAAGACAAGTCTCTTAGCTGATGGTCCCTGAAGCTGCAAAGTCTGAGCAGTGTTCAGGCCTCAGCATCTGTTCACACCCTTTTCATGAATCAAAGAGCATTGTTTCTTCAGGTTCAATCTATATTCATTGTTGTTTACTTGTGAGATCTCCCTTTCTCCACCATTCTCTCCCTGTATCAATATAGAAATGTATGAACATATACCCTATATTATATATACCCTGTGTCACATAGGGGCACATTCCCTGTATCATGGCTGAACATCGGTTCACGGTGAACCGATGACCATGGTTGTTCCTTCCAAGACCCTTGACTGCAAGCACATCCAGGTCCAGCAGTTCTCAGGGTGTACTGTGCCCATCCTCGGCTGTGCATGGGGGATTTTAGGGGTAGACTGTACCTATTTTTATGATTGTCTTATTTATAAGGCAAGTCAGATTTTCCACTTATGGTGGTAATGTACAGTTAACTTTTAAAACAACCTATTAAAATAGTGAATCAGTTAAGTAAAAATGATAAATAAATGAAAGCACAGTGGGTCATGAGAATCGCAGTTTGATTTCATATTTAAAAAACCCCAACTCTGGTACAATTTCTCATTATCTATTAAAGACACTGAGTGACTTGGTTGATCATCATAATCAAAGGAGATTTACGAAGCACCCGTTGTCACTCAAAATATAATGAGCCCCAGAGTAGATACAGGCCCCTGCTTGGGACTGAACATCAGTGATACTGTTACTAAATATATTCCTGTCAAAATCTTTGTAATATCTAACTCTCCATGATGTGTGAAAAATCCGAGCATCCAATTAATTTCCAGATCAACGCTGCATGCTTTCTGATTAAGCGTCGTAAATGCTATTCAGCGCTCTCTGTGGGTCGGTTCGGGTTCCTGCTGGTGGTGGAGCAAGGCACTGAGTTCACTGCTGACACCTCTCCTGTGTCTCCTGTGCACAAGACTCCTTCAGGAACCTAGTGCCTGAACTTACGAGGTGCTTAATGAGGCCCGCACTATGCGATTGTGTTTTTTTTCTGCTCTTTTTAGAGATAGATGTTTTGCAGATATCATCTTATTTTAGGTGTCCCTGAGGGTTTCTGTTTTAAGAGGAAGAGAGAAAGACTATTTTGGGAGTGCCTCTAAAATTCAGGGTGCTTTCACTACGTTCTCTCTCTCTCAACCATATCAGCTCTTTGGCAAATAATCTTTCTCCTAGAAAAGCCCCCATCTGCTCTCCCCTCCTCCATTCTTGCTCACTCCCAATCTGTCTCCGTAGCAGGCAAATCTTTGAAAAACACCAAATCCAGGAATGTTATTCCCTGTCCCTGGCACCATGAAGCTTCCCTTTGCTCCTAGGATGAAGTTATGAATCCTCATGGCTCACAAAGTCTTCACAGTCAGCTTTCTTTTTACTTCTCCAATGTCATCTCATGCCATGGTTTTCCTTCCTGTCTGGATACACTTCTTGCCCCCAGGACACACACATTGGCCTTCTTCAGATCCTTGAAAGGGCTGAGCATGTTCCTGCCTCTGGACCTTTGCACAAGCTATTCCTTCTGCTGCCAGATTCCTGGCTAACTCCTCCTCATTCTTAAGACATCAGCATAGGGACAACTCCAGGGAAACCTTCTCTTACCTGGCAGCCCAGATCTGGCTCTCCATATTAAACACATTTGTAATACCCAGTACTCTTCCACTGTAGCAAAGCACCCAAATCATAATTATTTCTGCAGTTATTTCTTTGGAGTCTATTTTACCCTCTAGCTGCTAAAGTCCTTGAGGGTGGAAAGTATGTCTTCTCTATTCAGGAACTTGTCCCTGCCTCCCAGTTGGGGTCCTAGTGATTCTTGCCTCCTGATATTCATGACCTTGTATACAGTCCCCTACAATAAACAAAGCTGACCCATATAACTGATAGGACATTGCAAAATTGTGGTGTGTGACTTCTGAGGCTAGATCACAAAAGACATTGTAGTTTCCATTTTGGTCCCTTTCAGGGATAGCTTGCTCTGGGTGAAGTCAGCTGCCATGTCATGAGGATGCTCAAGCAGTTTGTGGAGAGCCACATGCCAGGAGAAACTGAGACCTCCTGCCAACAACCATCATGTGAACTATCTTGGAAGTGGATTCAGCCCTGGTTGAGCCTTCAGATGACTGCAATCCTGGCCAATATGCCGTCTGCAACCTCATGAGAAACACGGAGCCATCCAGCCAAACTGCCCTTGAATTTCTGACCCATGAAAACACTACACGCGCACACACACACACACACACACACACACACACACACACACACGTATACATTGTTTTATGCTGCCATGTTTTTGGGGTAATCTGAGACGCAGCAATAGTAACTAATATACTATAGTTCCTGGTGTAGTGTAGCCCTTAACAACTAGGTGTTGAATGAAAATACATTGCTATCCTTCTTTTGTATCTGAGGAATGTGCAACATGTGGAGCAGAGAGAGGTTGATTAACTTGTTTCAAATCTCAGCAACTAAGTCTAGAGGCAGGATTGGACCCAGATCTACCTGTCTGCATGCTCCTTATTGGTGCCATTCCTATTCTGTCTTATCTCCCTTAAAGACAGGAATCTTAACATCTAGCTGGGCAGAGGATTTTATGTTTTAATATAGAATCTTCTGGTGATTACACTAAGGACACGGCTACACACTGGGTATTTAGTGCAAAGTTCTCCAAAGTGCATCATGTTCACTCGGGAGGATGTGCAGGATGATCCACTGGAGTGCTGGGAGAAAATATTTTAAGTTGGTTTTTACCTTGATTTAAAAACAATGTATTCATTCTAATAGCGGTAAAAAATATATAACAAAATTAATCATCTTAGCCGTTTTTAAGTGTAACATTTTCAGTCATGTTAAGTACTCGTGCAGACAATCTCCAGAGCTTTTTCATCTTGCAAAACTAAAACTCTATACCCATTAAACAGTCACTTCCCATCTTCCCCCTCAACCTAGACCCTGGTAACCACCTTTCTACATTTCGTCTCCATGAATATGATTACTCTAGATATCTCATATAAGGGGGATTATAACAATATTTGTCTTTCCATGACTTGCTTATTTCACTTAGTGTAATGTACTCAAAGTTCATCCCTGTTTCAGCATGTAACACAGTTTCCTTCCTGAAATTCTGAATAGAAACGCCTTAGGGCCTTAGGATCTTAAGGTGATGAAAAGGCTGAATAATATTCCACTATGTGTATGTAATACATTTTGCTTCTCCATTCATCCATTGATTGATTGATATTTGGGTTGCTTATACTTCTTGGCTATTGTGAATAATACTACCATGAACATGAGTGTGCATTTTAACTTTTTAATATTTATTTATATTTTATCCTTTAAAATTGTCTTTCTTGGATATGTTTTATAATTTACATAGCCAATTATGATAGTAGCACATACATATACTGTCCGAATAAGTAGCTATACATGTATTAGGAGAGACTACTCAACATTTTTCACAAATAGGGATGTGTGATTTAAAAATTTGGAGACCTCTGATTTTATAAATGTCCTAGATGCTATTAGATGCCTCATTCATAACTCCTTGCTTTGAGCATGTCAATGCACATTGACACAACTTCCATCTGTCAGCATTTTATCTCTTTATCTCTGGAGTCAAATCCACCATGATATGACAGCTCAGAATTATAGGAAATTGTTCCCCTATCCATCCTGGCATTAATCATTAGCCAATGATGGATAGCAGCTAGTGTGTTAATACCCGTACCTTTTCTCCCTCCTGAATTCTCACTCGTGTTTTAGGGGTGCTTAGCAGAGCTGAGCTCCAGCTGCCCACAGTGGAACTCACTTGTGCACACCCTGTATTGACTCCCTTCCCCTTTTCACTCCCCTACTCCTCTACCTGTGATTCCTGGGACCAAATTCCAGATAAAATGCTGATTTGCAGATCCATGTCTCAGAGTCAGCTTTTGGAAGAATCCCAACTAAGACAGTAAATGAATGCAAAACTCCTTGAAATCACTCAGCCCCAGTAAACACTATATAAAGCATCATGCATGGGAAAGGAGCAACGCTTCGACTTAATGTCTGTCATTCTCAAAAGCAAATTAACTAGATCCAAACTACTTGACAATTCCATTTCCTTAACAAAACGAATTCAGCTTTTGTTTCTTAATCAGGGATTTTATTGGCAGGGAGGAGAGTTTCATAAGATTTTAGAGTTACAACAGATAAGAGTTCAATTCTCTCAGCTCACAAATGAGGGTGCTATGCCCCCGAGACACTTAGCAGTTTTCCAGATGCCACACAGCTAGAAGGTGGTACAGCTGTCACTGGAACCTGTATTGAAGCTCTCTGGACTTAAGTTTCTAATAAACCCTTTTCCTACATCTCAATAGACAACTGGTTAGATCAGGGATTTCAGCAGACCTTTTCTTAAAGGATCAAATAGTAAACATTATAGGCTTTGCAGGCCATATGTTCTTTGTCACAACTACTCCACACTTCCCTTAGAGCACACAGGCAACCACAGATGTCAAGTAAAAAAGTTAGTGTGGCTGGGTTCTGATAAAACTTTATTTACAAAAACAGGTGGCCAGAGCCTGTGTAGTTAGCCAACCCTTAGGCTAGGGACACAGGAGACAAAGGTCCTCTTTGCCTTTACATTTAAGAGAAATATTTTTTTCTTTTTTGAGTCAGGGTCTCACTCTGTCACCCACAGTAGAGTGCAGTGGTGTGATCATGGCTCACTGTAGCTTCAACCTCTTAGGCTCAATAGATCCTCCCGTCTTAGCCTCCTGAGTAGGTGGGACTACAGATGCCACATCATGCCCAGCTAATTTTTAATGTTTTTGTAGTGACAGGGTTTTGCTATGTTACTCAGGCTGGTCTCAAACTCCTGGCTCAAGTAATACTCCCACCTTAGTCTCCCAAAGTGCTGGGATTACAGGGATGGGTCGCCTTGTTCAGCCTGTGAAAAAATTTTAATTTTTAAGTCTCAAATTATTGATTAATTTTATTATTTATTTATTTATTGAGATGGAGTTTTGCTCTTGTTGCCCAGGCTGGAGTACAGTGGCGTGATCTCGGCTCACTGCAACCTCCACCTCCCAGTTCAAGCAATTCTCTTGCCTCAGACTCCCAAATAGCTGGGACTACAGGCATGTGTCACCATGCCAGCTAATTTTGTATTTTTTAAGTAGAGATGGGGTTTCACCATGTTGGTCAGGCTGGTCTCAAACTCCTGACCTCAGGTGATCCACCCACCTTGGCCTCCCAAAGTGCTGGGATTACAGGCATGAGCCACTGGGCTCAGCTTCAAATAATTTATTTTTAAATAGTATGTAGTGGCTGGGTGTGGTGGCTCACACCTGTAATTCCAGCACTTTGGGAGGCTGAGGCAGGCGGATCATGAGGTCAGGAGTTTGAGATCAGGCTGGCCAACATGGTGAAACCACGTCTCTACTAAAAATACAAAAATTTGCTGAGTGTGGTAGCAGATGCCTATAATCTCAGCTACTTGGGAGGCTGAGGCAGGAGAGTCACTTGAACCTGGGGGGCGGAGATTGCAGTGAGCTGAGACTGCACCATTGCGCTCCAGACTGGGTGATAGAAAAAGACTCTGTCTCAAAAAAAAAAAAAATGTATGCAGTCACTTAGATACAGGTTTAAATGCTTTTCCTCGTACCCAAAGAAGAGCTTACTGGGCCCTACCATATATCATTGCCATTTGTCCTCCCTCTCAGATTTCTGCTGTGTTAATCCTGCATAATTACTAGGCATTAGGGGTATTGTGTTCTAGATGTTGCTTACAGGACACAATAGCACACACACAGACAAGACTTTCTTCCCCAAATATCAAAATGAGACTGTATACTTTTCACTGTGTCAATATTAATTAATTATAATTTAGTGTTGGATGTTATTTTCTATATTAATTTCAACACAATGGGATGAGTCTAATTTGGAATGATAAGATTCATTTGCATTTAAATTGATATTTTAAGCATTCCCTGTGAGGAACCAGTAGAATCCATGATTATAATTATAAGTATTGTTTCCAGGGCAGGTTTGTTTCCCTTTGGAAGGATTTGTAAATATGGTGCATCAAGTTTAATATTAATAATGATGACACAGTAACACCATGTTTCTCAAGAGAGACTTGTGAATAGAGTTTCCATATTTTGAAAATTCTCTTCTAGTGGTACAGTGGGTAAGCAAAGCTTATTTTAGTTAAGAACATGCTCATGTTGTTTTTTTCCTCTTTTTTTTGTTTTTATTTTTCAAAATCTTTTTGATACTTGAGTGGAAAAAAACCGAGGTTAATTTTTTAGCCTGAAACTGCATGCTTTGAGAAATCAGATGGCCTATTGTTAATTGCATATAACACAAATGAATGAATTAAAAGCATCAAAAGAATTATTCCTGCTGCTTTCTCTAGTTCCTTTTTCTTGGGATGGACAAGGCAGCCTTGGATAGAGAGGCTTTCTGTTTTTTGGTTACGGCTATGAAGAAATTTAGCATGTCTCCCCAGAAGCTCCTAAAGAAGTACTAAGAAATGTTCATTTCCAGGGGAAATTGTCTTCTCTGTGGCATTGACCAACAGATTTTCTTTCATAACAAAATGCTGGTATTGACTGAGGTATAAATAAATAAATTCTACTGTGAGCAGTACAAAAGGAGAAGCATAGCAAAAAGGCAGGGATAGAAGCTATGCGAGGAGAAGGCATGGTCAGAAGAAATTAAAGGGTGAAGGCAAAAGAAAAAGAGGAAAGCCAAGAATTCAATCCTCAGCCAGCCATCTCACAGAGACCTACTGACCACTCACTCTGTTCCAGCCATGATGCTGTGCTGAGGATAGAGGTGAACAAGACAGGTCAGATCCCTGTAGCCTCATCCTCCTGGGGCTAACAGCCTAATGGGAGAACACATGCAGCAAAACAACAACACCAAACCAGAGACTATCTTAAGAACTAGGAAGTGGTTACACAGGCTGTGCAATGTTGAGATGGACTCAACTGTGGGAAGAGCTAAGAGCCCTCTAAGCCTTGAGTTAGGGAGAATCCCAGACTGTAGAGTCTGGCTCATCGTGAGCGAGCAGGACAGAGGCAGGAGGTACTAAGCCTCACAGGGAAGGGAGAGAGCCACCTGTTGGTTTTAAGCACAGGAGTGATATGGCCTCCCCTACTTTGTTCTTTGTAACAGCCTTTCCAGTTGTTTTGGAAAGAACGCATTGCAGAGGGTAAGAGTGGAAGCAGGAAGCATCAGTGGTGTCCAGGAGGAAAGCGAGGCTGGCTTGGTCCAGGATGCCAACGGTGGGAACAGAGAGGCAGATGCGTTGCTGAGCAGAGCCGGCAGATAGGGCAGCCAAGGGGAAAGTGGAGGGAGAAGCAGGCAAGGACGATGCACACGTTTGGGACGTTAGTCATTGTGTCCATGGAGATGCCATTTGGGGAGATGTGGGAGGCTGGAGGGGGCTGGGTTAAATGAAGTCAGCATGACAGATGGTGAACTTCACATTTTGCTACTCACTGGCTGTGTGAGCCAAGGCAAATCACTAGCCTCTCTGATCTTCAGTTTCCCGTCTGTCAGCTGGATAAGAAAGTGCCCACTTCACTGGGTTGAGATGCACATTAAGTGTGATCATGCATATAAAACACAAAGCTAAGCACACAGTAAATACTCAGCAAATTCTGGGAACTAAAACTCCTGCTATTCTGCAGAAGCCAACAGAGAAATATCAGAACCACGGCAGGGAGAAGGGGTGGGAGAGAACACATGGACCTCATACTTCGTTAGCCAACAATCAACTCTCCATGGGAGGGTGAGATGGATTGCAAGTTATTAATTATCAAGGGAGCCACAAATCAATACTCCCCAATAAAGCTGCCATGTAGTATAGGATCATCGTGACTGCTTGTGAGTAATCGAAGTGGCTACGAACCTTGGCTGTGGTTTTATTCACAGGTAATATATTTTTTGTTGGGAAGGTGCCTGGTAAGAATTCCTGCAAGGTGCTGAGTGTATCAAAATGACTCAGCACCCATCTGTCATCACACAGGCCTCTACTCAGGGACTGGCTCCTTTCCACCGAGTCTAATGGAACATTCTTTACGTGTTAGAGAAAGGATAAGTGTGTATGCTTGTAGGGTGCTGTGGAGAAAAGAACAGAGGATGGTCCAACATCCATACCAGAATGCTTCAACACCTTGAACCTTCTCAGAAGTTCCATTTAATTTCTGTTTTTTGATAGATCAACAAAGACCCAGTGTTCATATCAGCCCTATGAATAATCATTATATTCCTTTGATTCTGGAGACAATGAGAATCTTGTTGGGGATGACAATTATAGATGGGGAAACTGAGGACTATAAAGACCAAATAATCCTTTTTTTTTTGGCTTACAATACCTCAGCGGGAGTCCGTGAACTAGTGCTCTTTGAATAGCTTAGGTTTACAATGAACTCCTTATTTAAAAAATCAGCAGTGCTTGAGTTATAAAACAAAATCCATCTCTTCCCTTGGCTTACTGAAAACATCTCCCACACACTGTAATACATCTTATTCTTCTGCCTAGCAGAGCACTTATTGGGGAGAGGTTGTGAGCATGCCCCATGGAAAGTACAGACCTCACCATAATATTCCCGGTGATGTTAAGGAACATTGCTAAGAGCCAAAGCCTGGCTTCCTGTTCTCGGCTTCAGGTTTTAATTATTGGTTAGTAATTAAGGATTCTTTCCTTGTGAAAAATAATTTCCCATAGGTTGGGAGTCAGCAGCGGGGTTACCATGGCAGAGAAGCTAATCTTATTTCTATGTCAGAGATTCTCTCTGCCTTGGCCACGTAGGATGGAAAATTTTGCTTTGCCCAAAGCTCCAGACTGCTCTAATGTAAGATCAGGATTCCTGAGAGCCAACCATGAGATGAAGGCTTATAGGCAAGTGATTTATTAAAAATGTGCTTCCAGGGGAAATCAGTAAAGGTTTCCAGGAGGCAGGACAAGGAGGGCTGGGGAAGCAGTCAAGCCAGTACGTAATTGCAGGCAATGTCCAGCAAGGGTAGTTTTTGCCTGATCCTGTGGGGAACACTGGAGGGTTAGTTAAACCTCAGCATTTTCCCAACATGAGACAAGGTCTTCGCACTCCACAGTGAGTCATAAATAAACGGCTGCTAAGAGGGGATGTAAGTTTCCAGACACATCGGGTCTCCATGCGTGGGGGACAATGGAGGTTCCAGCAGCCCTAGGGCAGTTCACCATAAAATGAGCAGTAGGAGCTGGCAGTTAGAAGGAAAAACAGACCAAAGCAGCAGTGGGGCACACAAAAAATGGTGCAAAGGGATCAGAACGCCATAAACTGCTCCAATGGGCTCCTTTTGGTGGCTGGATGTGGGGGTTGTAGGTGGCAGAGAGTGTGCTGGGAGGATTTGGCAGGGGGAAGGCTGCACTGAGAGGGGTCAAGAAGCATGCAGCTTCCACAGAAGGATCTGCAGGTGGTTCTCTGCTGGACCAGGTTTCCCCTGAGCACTTGGTAACATCCCTGTATGTGCCTCAGCACTGCATTGAGAGCTGGCCTGGAGAGGGCGGATTCCTGCAGTCACTGGAGGATGCTGGAGATCCGTGTTCAGGGCTACCTCTGCTCTAACCTGCTGAGTGACATCTGACAACTCCCCTTCCTCCTGAGCCTCACTTTCCTCTGTAGAGTGAGGAACTGGACAAGAACACCTCGAAAATCCCTTGAGTTGTTACAGCTTTGACTTCAGCACAGCAAAGCCCCTCCTCGTGTGTACCCAGGTTGTAAGTTTCAGCTGTGTAACTTAGAGGAATTGAAAGGGGATGGAAACACCGGTGAATGCTCTTACACCACACCTACATCAGTCCAGAGTGGAGTGTCTGCTCTGAGAAAGCACTTGGTAGGTAGGTGGGAGGGCGTGGGCTCTTGTGCATCTATTTGAACAAGGACTGAAAGGTCCCAGGAGATGGATCGATCTCAAGGCCCACATATTTTTTTTGCTTATGATGCCTGCCTCCTGAGGGGCTTTGATTTCCTGGACTTCCAGTTAGAACCGTTTTGGGCTTGTCCAGGCAATTGCTGGCCTCAGAGCTTGTTTACCTGCATCTCTACAAAGCTAGCAGTGCTGGGACGGTGGGTACTGCTTGTGAGATTTGAATGGTTAATTATCTAAGTGGAGGGAGAGCACCATTTCCATTAAAGACACCCTGTATTCATCTTTCGGTGGCTGCTGTAGCAAGTTACTGAAAACTTAAACAGGTTTAAACCACACTCATTTATTTTCTTAGAGTTCTGTAGGTCAGAGTGTGATCTGGGTCTCACTGGGCTAAAATCAAGGTCTCAGCAGGGCTGTGTTTCTCTTTGCAGGCTCTAGGGGAAAGTCTGTTTCCTTGTTAACTCAGATTGTTGCAGAATTCAGTGCTTTGTGGACTGAGCTCCCTGGTTCCTTGCTGGCTATCAGCTGAGGGCTGTTCCCCATCTCCACGGCCACCCAGTGCCTGGGCTTGTGCTCTCCTGCCTCCCCCTTCAGAGCCAGGAATGGTGGGTTCAGTCCTTCTCATGCTTGCAGTCTCCCTGCCCCTTCCTCTGTCTTCACATCTCTTTCTGACCCAGTCCTCTGCTTTCCTCTTCTGCTTTTAAGAAACATGATTGCATCTGGCCCACCTGCAGAATCTCCCTATAATGTAACCCTAAGTCCATCTTAAAAGTTCTTTTACATAGGGCAGGCAGCCAGACATAGTCACAGGTTGTAGGGATGAGGGCATGGACATCTTTGGGGTCACGATTCTGCTGACCTCATGGCTATTCTGTCCTACTGTCTTCCCTCCTGCCCTTGGTTTAGATGGAGCCCTTCTTTTCAGTCCTTGAGGTTGAATCTTTCTCTTGACTTCATTCGTTCATTCAGCAAACAAACAGTCATTACACATGGGTTATGTTTCAAGTGATGTGCTAAGCATGGAGGGTATGGATAATAATAAGGGATAGACCTTGTCCTCATTCAAGAGGCCCACAGAGATGCAACGCATGTGCAGTGCATGCTGTGGGTGCTGCCCTGATTCCCTGATGACCACAGGGGTGCAAATAGCTGGTTCCCTTTTTTTAGGGAGAGACCAATTCTGTAATGAGATTCATGCCCCAGAGCTCCCCATAAGATCAGATTAAGGCTGAGCTCCAGCCGAGACCACATCCTTATTCAGCTCCTTCCCTGCCCTGTCCTACACTCTCTCACCTCTTCTCTTGAGAGCCTTACCCATTAAACCACTTCATGAGGAATCTCCATCTCAGTCTGCTTCCAGGGAAGCCAACCTAAGGTACTTAGGTAGTAATAATCCAATCTCTTTCATCCAAATTCTCCATCTATCTCTGATATTGTGTGTGTGTGTGTGTCTGTGTGTGTGTGAATACTTGAAAAGAAATTTCACTTTTTTAAGAAGGAGCAAGCATAAATGTCTTATCTTCCATAGGTCTATGAACCTATGTCTATCCAGAATATATTTTATAAGGCGATTTTCAGGATGAAAATATAACTCTTCAAACAGGCAGTGGGTTAAGTACTTTTTGTTCTATAATTTTTGGTCTCATCTGAAGTTAGATTAAAAAGCAAAATAAAGGAAAACTATTCCTTGTGAAGTTCTGGCATGTGTGCATAGCAGGAAAGTGGAAAGAAAACTTAGAATAACACACTAATTGCCCCTTTTAAATTTCATTTTAAAAATGCTTTCTGCAAATTCATATGTGTCCTTAAGGCAGGAAGGGAGGGGGGTTTAAGAGAACATACCTCGAGGTCTGACAACCTTAGGCTTGTGTTCTTCGCTGCTGAATTCTAACTGCAATCTTGGGCAGGTAACTTAACAATGTCAAATGCTTATTGAGGGTGTCCTATGTGCCAGAGGTGGTCCTAAGGGCCTTGCATACACTATTGAATTGAGTGATTGCAATCACCAATACTGTACAATCAGTATCATTATTAACCCATTTCACAGATGAGGAAATTGAGACACAGAGACTAACTTGCCTAGGGTCACATAGTTAAGGATTAGCTGGAGGTGAGATTTGAATTCGGTGAGGCTGGCTCAAGAGCTCTTCTTAACTTTCTCACTGAATTTCTCTGAGCCTCCAGTTGCAGCAGAATTACTATTTATGAAGGAGCCCCATGTGGCAATAGGCAGAGTATACTTATTTTCTAGATAAAAGCAAACATATTAAGAAAAAGTTAAACCTGAAGAGTGGTCTATTTTTATTAATTCGGAGAGGAAGCAAGTCATTCAGTTTGTGCGCAAGTATCCACTATAATCAAGAAGGTTGTATTAGTTTTTTTTTTTTTTATTGCTGTATAGCAAATTAGTACAAACATAGTGGCTTAAAACAACACAAATTTATCTCAGAGTTTTTGAACATGGGTTAACTGGGGCTGTTGCTCAAGGTCTCACCTGGCTGAAATCAAAGTGTCACTGGAGCTATCTCATCTAGGGCTTGGAGTCCTCTTTCAAGTTCATTCAGTCATTTATGGTTGTAGGAGTGAGGCCCCAGCCCCTAGGGAGCCCACCATTCTCTACCATGTGACTGTGTTCACATCATGGCAATTGCATCTTCAAGGCGAACAGGTCAAAGTCTCCACTGCTTAGAATCTCTCTGACTTCTTCCTTCTCTGACCTGTAGAGTCCCTTTTAAAGGGCTCACCTGATTTGTTTAGGCCCACCCAGAATCATCTCTCCTTTGATTAACTTAAAGTCGACTGACTAGGAGCCTTAATTACATCTGAAAAAAAAATCTCTAACTGTGCCATATAATGAAATCTAATTACCTAATTGTAAGAGTGACATCTCATCATATTCACAGGCCCTGCCCATACTCAATACCCATAAACATACAGACTGTTTACAGCAGAGGGTAGAAATCTTGGGGGCTCATTTTACAGCTCTGCCTACCATAAAGTCTTTGTCTTCAAGGAAAAATGATTAAGAGATTTTAAAGGTAAGAATGGGCTCTTGCCAAAATGAAAGTTACAGTGCTCATGATTCTTGGACACAGGTGTCATAGTTTAGAAGCCTACCACATTTTACAAGGCTCCATGGCTTCAGAGACTGAGCCTCCTTAATTGAGGCCTGGGCATTGTTTCTTGGTCTTTGTTGCTGATTCAGAAAACTGGAATTGGATGATGGATCAGAACTTTTGTCTCCCTCAGATCCACATTTGCCCAGGCAATGATCCCATACAGGTGTGGCTCCAGCAGACACACCTGCTTGGGCTCTGTTGCTTGGCAACAAGACACAGGCAAGCAGTGTGGATGACTGCCCACTTTCCTGTGGCATCAACCCACTTCTCCCCTCCTGGGTCAGGAGGTCAGGCCCACCTCAGACATCCAGAACTGTGGCTTTAAGACAGTACAATTGGGAAACAGGCATATGGGGAGAGGGACAAAGTGAAAATGGATGTCAGCTCAGCGGGTGCAGCATTTTGAATCACAGTTGCAGCCAGGAGTTATTGCCAAGTTAATTATTTGTAAGGCTTGGTCACCTAAGGGTTTTTGGTTCTCTGAGATAGAGACTCAAAGAAAAACATCAGTAAGATATTTCACATTTTGGGAATTCAGTGCATATATACTGATAGTGAAGACAAAGAAAGAAACAAAGGCAGTTGAGAATAGTAATCTTTCAATTTTCTTGTATTTGCATAAATGACTTTCTTGTGGCTTATCATGTAAACATTGCTACACTTTTTCTGAACAGTTGTGTTTGGTGATAAATGGAATAAAATCCCAGTAGTCTCATTAACATTATCCCATCTTTTCAGCCATCCATCCATCTATCCGTCCATCCATCATATCCATCCATCCATCCATCCATCCATCCATCCATCCATCATATCCATCCATCTATCCATCCATCCATCCATCCATCCATCTATCCGTCCATCCATCATATCCATCCATCCATCCATCATATCCATCCATCCATCCATCCATCCATCCATAATTTAGTCCTTTATTTATGAAAAGTCTCTTTTAATGATTTCTGTGGGGAATGAGGCATCTAGTCCATTCCCTCATGAGCAAAAGTGTTGGAAGACTTACTTTACCCTGGTCTTTAAGCCACTTAAATTTAGTCAAAAAGATGAGAGTTTGTCAAAGGGCTTTAGGGAATTTGGGGTAAGGAAATGATTTTTGTGGGCTACTTTTAAGTCTAGGTTTCTAGATGGAAGCAAATTTCCAGATGAAATCCAATTACCCATTTGTCTAGTATCATATTGATGAAGCTTCTAGATGAATTCATATGCTGCATTCACCCAAGAAAACAAGTTCATCCCGCATGTGGTGAACTGCATTCTTTAACTGCATTTAAGCATCTTTCTTTCTCTAATTTTTAGGGCTGTTGTATTCATGCCCATGTGGGTGGTGTTTTATTTTCAGGCTAGCACTAAGCATATTACAATGTAATTATATACTTACATGTGAACTCCCCAAGATCAGGGACTGGATTTCTCACATTTCATAATCCAGGACCCTAGTATAGCATTTTGCACACAATGGGAACAATACAGTTTTCTTAAATGTTAAGTTCGAAGAAACAGAACTAGTCACTTGAACAATTTAAAAAAACCGATTGACCAGATATTTTCTTTGCTTTCAGCTAGAGCTATAAGTTTAGGTCGAAAGGTTTCATTTCTTCCCCACTTTTAAAGCAAAGTATGTTCCTATAAAGATGGACAGTTTCCTCTAGTACATGAATTGCATCAAGTGTCAAGTAATAGTCATTTGACTGATGGTCTATCAAAGTAATTTTTAAAAAGTCCTCCTTCTCGGTATTTGGTCTGACCTCCTGGTGATAGTGCTCATTATGATCCGGCCAGCATTCAAGAGCACATTGAAAATGCCAGCCCTTCCTTTCAATAAGAAACAAAGGTTATTTAAACCTCAATTGCATATGCAATATTAATGTGCTTATTTAAATATTCATAAGTCTAAAAGCCAGAAGCAATGTGTGTGATCAATACTTCATAGCATCTGAGTCATTCAGGACTGAGTACTGTGCCTGTTTCTTGCTGCTGCCCTTTTATCATGGAGGCCACATGCCCCCTGGGGCCCAGTGTGCAGGCACACTTCTGTCAAGCTCAAGGTACTTCCTGTGCTGGCAGCTTTTCTGAGCTCTCAGCAGGCACTCGCTTCAGAGACAGTCAGCTGTCAGGACCCATCTGAAGAATGGAAAAGTGCAGGAATGTAGGGGTGGGTATTTTTATTTTACATTCACTTTTGTTGGTGAAATAACAACCCTGGAGCCTAAATAATGTTCCAAATTTTGAACCGAACCAAAGAACATAATTTGTCCTCTCCAATCTAGGGACCTAATTGCATCTCCAGCAACTTGAAGGATTCTAGACATTACAGAAAAGAAACCACTTGTAGTTATTTGCATGTGGATTATTCACCTCTCGAATCATATTCTCTCCAGCCTTGCAGCCATAAGACCTCAGTTAGGTTCCAGGGTCCTCTCTTTCCTTGGTCAGTATCATACATGATGAAGGATGCAATGGTGGCATCCACCTATGATGTGGTTGAGAACTAGGAATTACGTAAAGGGTGGTGTGTGCTACAGTTTCTGATCATCATTGATACAGGGTCATGATATAATTTAGTTCCTGGTATTACTTGCAATAATACCGGTGAATTAACATTCAATGCAATTTAACAAATATGTATTAAATATTGCTTAACAGCGTGCTAACCGTTAAGAGGGACACAAAACACATACACAGTACACACTTCCTTACAAAGAGCTTATGATCCAGCTGTGATGTAGTCAAATATAGGTGAACTGCATTGTTGAATGAATGAATGATTGAATGTATGAGTGAAGGGCTAAAGCGAATGAATAGGTTAACCATCAAAATCTTGGAGTGCTTTAAAACAAATATACACTATGAGGCTTACCCCTAAAGATGTTGACTCAGTAGGTCTAGGGTAGGCCTAGAAGCCAATATTCTCTTCAGACTGGGGTATACCTCAAGTACTGTAGGAGGATGGAGGAGGGGCTCCAGCATGGGCAGCTGTCACAGTTACTGCATAAAAACAGCTATAATACGTCAGCAGCACATAACAATAGATGTTTTTGTAGCTTACAAGTCCACAGTTCAGCTGGCAGCCAGGTATCTGGGCTGGGCTCAGCTAGGCAGCTCTGCTGAGCTTGGCTGGCCTGCTTGTATCTGTGTGTTGGCTGGGGTTTGGTGATTTTGGTGGGGCTCAGCTAGGCAGCTCTGCTTCTTACTGCAGGTCTGTAGGCCAGCGTGGGTGGTGCTTTAGGCTGTGGCAGCAGGGCAGCTCTTCCCCATGTCTCTCACTTTCCTCTGGGGTACAGCAGGAGAGCCTTTTTAATGGCAATGGTAGAGACATTGGAAGGCAGGTGGGAGCACACAAGGCCTCTTAAGGCCTAGGCTCCAAACTGACACAGGCAGTTCTAGATTTTTCTATTGCTCGAAACATGTCACAAGGCCCATTTAAAGTCAAGGGGTAGGAAATATACTTCACCCCTTTAAAGGGAGACTCTGTAGGGTCCCCTGGCAGAAGCTGTGGTCTAGGGAAGGATGTGGAGTTGGAGTCAATGCAAACGTCTCTGTTTGTTGCATTCAAGAATTCTTGGAAAAGCTCAAGAAGATTATATGAATCTGGACAGATTCTCAGCACAGGACCTTAGAGCTGTTCATAGCATGACTCAGTTTCCAAGCTAGAAGATGGAGTGCGGAAGTGGCCCATCCTCCCAGTCGTCAGAACAGGAGCCGATGTCCCACCCTGCAATGGCTTAAATACTAAGAGATGTAATTTTCTTGGCTGGGAGAAAACCTCACTTGGAGTAGTTGCTGCCTATAATCCCTTTGCTCACTTTAGGGATTAACCCTCCCTTATCACCATCCTTGAATATTCATCTAGTTCTAAGGTCTGTGATGGGGAAGAAGATGCAGGTCCGAAATCCTGCTTCCTCAGGGGCATCCTTTGTTACATCCCTGACCACAAGCAATGGGTCTTCTTCCTGACTTTACCTTCTCTTTGCTTGGATGTTATTTTTGAAAGCCTTTGAGATTTATGTTGGCATCCTCTGCTTTTTGCCCTTAACTTTTTGAGCCTCACAATCTTAGCCTGGATCAGTCGCCCTTTCTTCTTTTAAAGACCCTGAGTTCACTGAGAGGTCCAATGAACAACTGCACTGGCTTCTTGAGGCACACCCCTGCTTCTCCATCAAGATAACCTGAAATTGTGCAGAGTTGTAATCTCAACTCTTTTAAGACAGAAAGGAAATGAATGCTTATTGAGCATCTATTATATGCCAGGCCTGATACGCATATCTCAACGATATCCTGAAACAAACCTGACAAGACATTCATTTTAGCCATTTCACAGATGAGAAAATTAAAGTTCAAAGATATTTGATATGCTACTCTAAGGCTGCACAGCCATGAGGTGGGGACCCAGGAGTCACTCTCAGCTTTGACTCAGTTTCCACTACTGCCAATGATCAGAATCCTACCCTTGCAAGCTGGCTATTTCCAACTGTCAGCACATGCAACTGTGCTGAAGTCTCTGTCTGCACGAACCTATTTTTCTTGTCTGTAGAGAAGTGTCTACTCCAGAGTGAATCCTTCTACTCCCCACCTCATCTCTACTCCTGGGTAGTGGCCTTCACCCAGTGGTCAGCAGGAGTTGGTGCGTAGCTCTGAGGCCTGCTCTGTCCACACTGCTTCTGAGTTTCCCAGGGAGATTGAGCTCCTGTTGCCCTCAGGGGTGATTTGCTCCCCAGGCCACTCTCCCTTTCTGGCCTCACTTTTCTCCTTCCCAGCGGTGCTTCCTGGGGTCTCCTCTCAAATGAATGACTTGCTTTCAAGCCCTTGTCTCAGGGTCTGCTTCCGAGAAAACCCGAGCACACAGCAAGAAGGCTCTCCTTGGATTCTACAGACCCACCACCCATTTCTTCGCCTTTCAGCAAAGCTACAAAGCAGGAGACATTCTACCCCACCCACCTCCATGCCCTGAAAGTTGCCCCCTAAGTCACACTCCACATCTTCTTGAAGAAGCATCCGTTTGTTCCACAGACCTAGCAGAACCCCTGGGCTTGGGCCAGAGCTGTGAACCCAGCTGCAATCCTCACCGGATTGGGAGCTTACGGTAAAGAGCTCCCTGTCTGCCTGCCCCTCACCTGACAGTCACGTCTCACATGCCTGTGTCTTTACTGACCTGCCCACTTCTCTAGAAAGTGCCTGTATTTTATTTATTTCTCTTCCTCTGGGGCTTGCACATAGCAGACTCCATCCACAGCCGTTGTATTGACTTAGAGAAAACTCCCAATTTGTATAGCGAAGATGGGTAAAAAGGCTATAATTTTAACTTGGTTTAAAATAGTCTCTTGGCTTGTACCCATTTCATGTCATTACTATTGGGGTAGAAAGAGAAAAATTTAATTATTTGGAATAGTGAACTTTTACCAGTGGGACTGGATTCCTCTGATGAAATTCAATCATAGAGCAATAGAATAATAATCCAAGTGGCTGTGATTATCCTCCACTCCCAACGTTCAAAGGCTCAGTATAAGAGTTGTTGAATTAGATTAACACCAACAACTTACATTTATATATCGATTTGCAGTTTTCCAAGTATTTTATTCTCAGTTTAACGGAAAGAATAGTGGACTACCAGCATACGCTGTTTCTTCTCTTAACATACAGAATAACCAACCTTTGAAAATAATTCTGGTTTTAGAAACATTTTGCCTGGTTTGGTTTTAAGGTAATTTTTTTTGAAGAGCCTCGGGTAGAGTTTTCCGTTCTCACTGAAAATAAATCAGTAACCACAAGGAGTTTTTTCAACATAGAACATGTCTATTTATTTTAACCTTTAATGAATTTCCAAGGCATCTCTGGGGAAGACTTTGCTACATCCCCTTTCAGGCTGACACCTTCATGTCCCTGGTGAGCTGCAGCTGTCTGTACCCACACCTTTGCCCAGGGCTTTTCCCCAGGCTGTGGGGAGGTAGGAAGATCTTTTGGGATAAGCCCTCAACCAATGACTGATGCAGTTGGCACATAAATACCCCAGCTTCTTGAGGCATCACATCCCAAGGGGGATCACTCTGGCTCACATATTCCATGCTGTCTCCCAGAGTTCCCCGGTGGAATAAAGCCTTAGTGCCCATAGTGCTGTCTTATTTGATAACTGCCCCGTTTACAAAATACCTTTCCTTCCCGGACTCATTCCCTCTCCTCTACCCCTGCTTCCTGGAATCACCTTCCAAATAACCTACTTGTACTCAAACCCTTGCTTCAGAGTCTGCTTCTAGGGAAACCCAAGCAAAGACTCCGCCAAGTACCTCTCTCTCAAAGGGCACCAGCCCGGCTCATCCCCTCTGAGCTATTAGGTCACTTAACAAGGTGTGAAGCTGCCCATTAATTCTCTGCTCAAACAATTTTTGAGCCTATCACTGTCTACTGGTTTCACTGCTCTCCTGGGCTGGTCTGCTCTATTTGCTATCCTCATTGTGTTAATGATAGTGTAAAATTTTTAATTAAAAATAAAGAAGATGAATGTGGTTAGTAGCTCCTAAGCTGTCACTCTGAACTCTACCCAGGGTGAGAGAGTAAAAACCAGCCAGTTTGGGCTCTCTGCTGAGGAATCAAGCATGAGATATTTAGATGTTCAGCTTTCTCATCTATACCAGAGGCAGGACATTTTCACAGCCATAGGTAAATCTATATAATTTCATTGTCAGGTTCCATGTTGAAGACTCAGACTTTGCTCTGACTGAAAGTTATCAAGATGTGCAGTTTTGTGCAGAAATCACATTTCCTGTTCAATTCTTAGGTCTCATCTAGTCTAAGTTCAGCATAGACATTGTCATCTCTTCAATAACAGCGCACCAGTGGCCGTCAATCTTCCTTTTGAATATTTTCAGGTATGAAGAATGTGTTACTTTCAATTATTTACTAATCTTAATCACTAGACAGTTCTTCCTTTGACTGAATTAAAATCTTCTTTCTGTGGTTACCACCCATTGGTGGGAATTTTCTTGGGAGAAATTACTGAACAGTGGAATACTTCGTTCTACAAGGAGAATTTGAAATATTTGAAAACATACTCAATGTGCTTGTTTTCTTTTTTCCAGGAAAAGCTTTCTCAGTTCTTTCAGCTATCCTTAGCATGGTGTGGCTTGGAGTCCACCCATGTCACTGTCTGCCATCTCATCTCCTTCTTACAGTGACATACCCATTGGGAACGACTGAATTGATCAGCAATTGGAGATCAGAATGTTTAAATAAATTACAGCATGAGCTAATGCCATGTAGCTGTTAAAATGATGTTTTGAAGAATATTTAATACCATAAAAATGTTCATGGCATATCAAGCGGAAGGGAAGAAAATGCAATAAAAGCCTGATTTCATTAAAAATAGACACATAGAAATGAAAGGCCCAAAATATGTCAAAATATTAAGAATCGTGGTATTATGGCTAGTTTCAAATCTGTTTTATGCTTTTCCAAATTTTTTGACAGAGGACATGCATTTTTTTTAATCTGAAAAAATGTTCTTAAGAAAGAAAAGAAGAAAAAAAAAAAACTTGAGACTCACAGAACCGATAGAGTTCTTCAGGTATATTCTGATACTGCAGATTTCAGAGGAGTTGGCATGGCTCAATTTGGAGGCTTCAAGTTCCAATTTCAGACGAAGGTATTGGCAGATGGATCACACCATCCACTAACATTGTACCTGCAGCTCACCAGAACCCCAGAGGATTCTTGCTCCAAATGAATGACTACCTTTTTCGAATCTGGCAGCTGGAGTTGGGAGCAGCCTGGCAGGAACTGCCTGGGCTAGGCAGGGAGAAGGGAAGGATGCCGAGGTCAGTCTCCATGTCATAGGTCTTTGTGGGGTTATGCTATGCACAGGAGACAGGTCATGTGCCCTCACCTTTCCAGCCTGACTGGCGCCACACCACCCTGAAGTCCTCCAAGTGGCAAGATGATCATTTCCCCAAGGATGGTTTGGGAAAGTGAGCAGAATCCCACATGGCTGCCCTGTGAGGCACTGGGTCCTGGAGATGGAGGGGACTGTGGAGAATATCAATGCCTCTGTCTGCAGAGGGTGGAATAGGGGCAGCCCACAGAGGCAGGACCACTGACCCTGAAGGCCACGATCCCTGCCTCACTTGCTTTCTGTAAGGAACGGCCTCAGATACATCAGAGCCTTGGAGAAAATGCAATGCTGCGCTTTGCAGTCCCCTGCCTGATGCATCTCCAGGGCCCTGCAGTTATGGAGGAGGCAGAGAAAGGCGGAAGCCCTATGGGAGTCAGCCAAAGTCAGGCAGAGGCAGCAAGGACTGTGTCCAGGGCAGTCCTTTAAGGAAGTGCATGAGCAGCCTAGCTCCACTCATGTGTTCAGTAGGGAAAGCACCATGGGGAGATAGGGAGAAGGGCTGTTTCCTTAGATGCCACACACAGGACTGCTGGGCACAGGCAGTTTACAAGGGTTTTCCCCATAGACATGGATTATTATCATTGCAGGGAATATAACTTTGGTTTAATTTCTGTCATTTCTCTCTGGGGCCACACTGACTGGACTGTGCCGATGATTCATTTAATATGTTTTTCCTAATATGAAAAAAAGGTCCTCCTCTCAATTTATACTCTTCTAGATTTATAAGACTTGTTCAATGCCCCGTTTCCTGTTGCCCAGTGCACAGAACATATAGAATAGTCTCACTTTCTTTGTGCAATGTAGATACACATGCCTTCCAGGACAAATGACCCCGACTGGTGACCCCCAAACACTTTTTGCTGGGTAACCGTCCTTTCTCTTATGCAAGCGCTTGTTCTTCTAAATACAGTATGAGTTTCTTCAGTGACTCAGATAACATGTATTACACCTAGATCTGGAAGTCTTGGAAGTATGGCTTGGAAATAGCTTGGATAATTTTAAGTGAACACACCAATGCTTGAATCTTATACTCCTTGGGGTTAAAATAAAGTGATTGATTCTGTTTAAAGGGCTTGTGGGTTTCATCAGGAAAGCAGTGTGTGACTTGCTGAGCCAAAAATTAGAGTGTGTGGTTCTAGCCCAGCAGGGCTTTCGGTGATTCTCTGCTGACATTGCTTGTTTGTCAAGGGACACTAAATGCTCAGTGTTGTGGGGGAAAGTCAGTGGAGTGGTCATAAGTGGCACAAATCATCAAAAAATATAACGCTCTTACTTTCATAAGGCTAGGCTGCAATGTGCGTCACTGCAGTTTTTGACTTTTTGCCTTTGGTTTTGTCCAACAGGAACCCAAATGGCTCATTTCCACCCTTCAATTCAATATCATCAGCTATAGTTGATTTAAACCTTGCCAAGTGTCTCTCTTCCTGCGTCTCCTATACCTACTCCCTTGACACTCTGTTCTTTCAGACTTCAGGTTTCTTTCTTCTCTCAAAGCCACTGCCTTTGCCCACTGCCAGGCTGCATGCCTTGTCCATTTGCCTGTGGCCTGAGCTGTGGCTCCAATGGGATGGACAGTTCCAGTGTGGCTGCCCACGTGGGTGTCCGTGTGTGTGTATGCATGTGTGCCTGTGAGTGCGCATGCGCGGGCATCTTCTTTCGTGCATATGCATGTGTGTGTATGTTCCTGTGCGTGTGTGTTCCTCCATGTGTGCATGCATAAGTTCCTGCAGGTGTACTCCTGTGTGTGTGTGCATGTTCCTGTGTACTTGCATGCATGTGTGTAGACACGTACATGTTCCTAATAGCCAGGGGCACCAAGACACTTAAGATGCATCTGTTTCCCCATCAAAGTTGATTTGTACTTACATAGTTGGAGGCCAGGTCTGGGTGGAGATAGTCAATTCCTGTGAAAAGACAACAATAATACAGGAACCAAAGGTTAATACCTGCCACTGTGTCTTCAGGAAAGCTGCCCAAGAAAGTGCCCTCTTTAAGGTGCTGGTGCCAGAAGGCTTGCCATGGGGGTGAGTGCCCCGTCACAAAGCTCCCAGCCTTGCACCTGCCTTCCATGTGGAGGTGTGAAGGTGGGCTACACTGCCAGAGTGGAGAGACAGCCGCCCCAGACACACTTGAGAGTGAAGCCAATTAGAGTCTGAGGCCCAAGGATAACACTTCTGACATAAATGTCAGCACTAAGGGGCTTTGTGACAGTGAGATGGATGGCTCATCAGAGCACTGATCTAAAAGAGATTTGTAGAAATCTTGACATTTTTAAAGCATCAACTGGCATTTCTCTGAAATGAAACTTGCCCTGGGGAGGAAAAGTGATTATTATTTAACAGGGCATGGACAGCAATGGATTAGGAGAATGTACTCTGCCATGGAAATAATAAGAGAACATGGCCGGGCAAGAAAAGCCATTAGGTAAAGGCAAATGGTTTCCAGCGAGGTGTTGCTGGTTGGGAGCTGAAGCTTGTCTCCTCAGAATGTGGCTTTCTAGGAAGCCTGAGGCTTAATGTCTCAGCAGGAGTCCTGCTTTTTCCTGAATGGTGGCCTATCTTGTTGCCTAGTAGTCGTTCCAAGGGTAAAATCATGGGCTATGAGCACTGCTGAGTTTCAGCAGACACTTGGACCTCAGAAAGCATCATGAAACTTCAAGGACAATTGAAAAGCTCTCATTTGGGTTTGCAAAACCATATAATCTTTGCAGCAGTTACACCTGAGCATCTAGCCCTCCAAGAAACAGGCAGATTCTTGATACCATCTAGCATAATGGTTGCGAACGTAGATTTTTGGAGTCAAAGACAGGCCTGTGAGTCCCAAGCACCCCGATAACTGCCTACAAAGCTTTGGGCAAGTTGCTTGGACTTTCTGTGCTAGTTTTCCTTTTTGACCAACTGGGGGTGAGAACAATGTAGGGAATAAAGAAATTAATGCATGTGGTGTGATTGGCCCAGCAGCTGGTGCATTTAATAACTATATGGGGATGCAATATCTAAAAGCCAGAAGTATCATTAAATCCTTCCCAAAGCTGTTATCTTCACTGCATGCTTCCTAAAGCTGGGCCAACATTAGAGATTTGCCTTCCAAAAAAGAGCTGGAATAAGGATGCATATTTCTAAAAAGAAATTTTCCTTTTTTTTTTTTTTTGCCGGGGGGAGTTATACAATTAGTAACTGGATTGAGAGTCACTGGTCTACAGTACATGTGTTAGGTTTTACTGTTGATATTCTTGCTTGAGAGTATAGTCCCCACGCCAAATCATTATACCTTCTCTTCCCTCTTGCCTCCCGAGGTCTTCAGAGGGAAAGGAGTCAGAATATTTAAAGACTAATGTTTTCAAAAGTTGTTAACCCTTATTCTGGATCCTAATTCAAAGATGATCAATTTTGGCCCAGGCAAAGTGGCTCATGCCTGTAATCCCAGTGCTTTGGGAGGCTGAGGAAGAAGGATTGCTTGAAACCAAGAGTTCAAGACCAGCCTGGGCAACAGTGAGACCCTGTCTCTACAAAAAAAAAAAAAAGGAAATTAGCTGGGTGTGGTGTCTTGCACCTGTAGTCCCAGCTACTCAGGCGGCTGATTTGGGGTATTACTTGAACCCAGGAGAGGACTGAGGCTGCAGAGAGCTACGATCATACCACTACACACTAATCTGGGAGGCACAGCAAGAACCTGTCTCCAAAAGGAAACAAACAAATCTCAGAAAGCAAACCGAAAACCCCACCCTGCCGCCAAAATGGTCAGTTTAGGCTATGGGGTGACGCTGAGGATGAGCATAGGCTTTGAGATCAGCAGATCCAGTTCCATTCCAGGCTCAGACACTGTAACATTTGTGTGACTTTAGCCAAGTGCCATAATCTCTCTTAGCTTTGGTTTCCATGTGTTTGAAATGGGACTATTATTTACTTTGCAAAGCACTTTTCAAGATTAGAGACAATTCGTTGAATGTCTTCAGCTTATTGTAAACACTTAATACATTTTATTTCTTATTATCATTTGTGCTATGATCTACCACATCACTGGAATAATGTGGATACACAGAAGAACAGAACATTAAAAAATATCTGCTTGGTTTTAGCATATTGTGTTGAAGTTAAATTGCATCTATTTGTTAAGATAGGTTAAATTTTGTGAACTCAGGTGAAAAATTTTGATAATATATATTTCAATATAAATTATCAAAAATATAATTTATATTTTGAGTATTTATATTTTAAAATACATTCTCTCTGTGGATCTTTTTTATCTATGTAAATGTAAAAAAAGACACAAATGGAGAATATCTGTTTTCCAACAGGAAGTCAATTTTTAAAACATGGTTCCATGTTCTGAGAATGGAAGCTGTTTAGAAGAAAAATGATTCAAGAAATAGTAGTGTCTTCTCTGTCAAGGGAAAATAATGGAACAAGGAGATAATTTGAGACCAGAAATAAATTAGAATTAAAACAAGATAAATTTTGCCTAATTAAAATAAAGGATCTTAAATTAGGTTAAAAGGAAGACTAAGTGTTGAGTTAGAACAGATGGAGACTTTGGTCTGAGAAAGAGAGAATTATTGATACAACTGTGAAGGACAACAAACACGATTCAGAAAAGGTAATCATGGACTGAAGAATCGAAAATAGTAATTTGGTAATTAGATGGTATTTTAATATTTTTGTATGTTTTATTATCTTTTAAGGTGCATGGTACTGGGCATATCTTCCTAGTCAGCTTATTTTTAGTTACTAAAATATTTGCATATTCATTCTTACATTTCATGCTTTTGTTTATTTCTCAGCAGTGAATGCCAGGCATAGTGTTGGTCCTGGAAAAACACAGATGACTTAGACGCAGAACCTGAGCTGTACAACTCTCTATGCCTCATAGCCAATGGGGGTACCGACTGATCACCAGACAATCATAATCAATGAGGCACACAAATGAAAGATACTCGATTATAATTTTGTTCTAATCATTAGTATCCTATCATTAGTTTGAAACTTTTCAGAAAGCCTAATCCATAAAAGTCCCAATTCTCAGGAAGCTGTGACAGTCCTGGAGACCTCAGGGAACTAGGAAGGAGTTCCACGTGCATATTCCTAGTTAGCATGTTAATAGCTCACTTGAGATGTGTCACTTCAGAACCCTGGTCTTGAGCTCCAGTTCTTTAACCCTATCCCTAACCCTAACCCTAGAGCCTTGGGGCCCAGGCAGAGAACTGCCACAGGGTGGAGCTACCACAGAAAGCCCCTACTAGGGCAATGCCCAATGGAGTGTGGGGGTGGCACTACTCTGAGTTCCCAGAACTACAGAGCCACTAACATGTGATTCCAGTGTGGGAGAACCACAGGCATGAGACTCCACCTCATGAGAGCTGCAGCATGGGCTATGCCCAGTGAAGCCATGGGGGAGGGGTCATTAGGAGCCTTGGAGGCTCAGCTCCCATCCCAATGTGTGCAGCAGGTGGGACATGGAGTCAGAAAAGATTACTCTCAAGCCTCAGAATTTATGTTTGCCTTTCTGGATTTTGAACTTATTTGAGACCTGTTACCCCTTTCTTCTTTCCTGTTTCTCCCTTTGGGAGTGGGAATATATGTCCTATGCCCGTCTCACCATTGTATTTTGGAAACACACAACTTGTTTGATTTTACAAGTTCACAGCTGGAGAGCAATCTGCCTCAGGATGAATCGTACTTTGAGTTTCACCATCTCTGATTTAGGTGACATGTATATGAGGCTCTGGGATTTAGACTTTTATGTGAGTGCTGGAACAAATAAGACTTTGGGGGCTATCGGGCTGGAATAACTGTATTTTTATGTGAGGGATACAAGTTTTTTTGGGGGGCAGGGGTGAAATGCTATCATTCGAGTGTTTGCTTCCCTCCAAACATATGTTGGAACTTAATCCCTAATTGCAATAGTATTTAGAAGTGGGGCCTTCAGGAGGTGATTAGTTGTGAGGGTTGTACCTTCATGAATGAGATTAGTGTTCCTATAAAGGACTTGAGGGAGAGAGTTCATCCCTTTGTTACCCCTTCTGCCAGGGGAGGACACAGTGATTGTCCCCTCCACAGGATGTGGCGACCAGGGGCCATCTTGGAAGCAGAGAGCAAGCCCTTATCAGATAACAAATTTGTGATTTCCCAGCCTCCTGAAGTGTGAAAAACAAATATTTATTATTTATAAATGACCGAGTCTAAGGTATTTTGTTATAGCACGGGGAACGGACTAAGACAGGCACATCTTAAACATTCACAGCCAATCCCCAGGAGTCCTGTCGGGGCAGGACAGAGTTTATAGCCACTCTGGTGAGTAAGACCTCAAGACCAAATTATAGTAAAGCACAACATGTGGGCACCCTTTTTGACGGTCCCAGCTGAGCTCCAGTGGCAGCCATCAGCCATAGGAATGCACCGTCATGGATGTTCAGCCCAGCTGGGCCTTCAGAAGACTGCAGCCCAGCTAACATCTCAACCACATGAGCACCTGAAGTGAGCAATACCCAGCCAGGCTCTTTCCAGATTCCTGTGCCACAAAATCATGATCAAAGATAAATAGCAACCTTAAGCAGCTAAGTGTTGGGGTTTGATATGGTTTGGCTG
This sequence comes from Cebus imitator, assembly GCF_001604975.1. Lineage (NCBI taxonomy): Eukaryota > Metazoa > Chordata > Mammalia > Primates > Cebidae > Cebus > Cebus imitator. The sequence continues at coordinate 2,514,345 of NW_016107790.1, forward strand.
TGTCCTCCCCCAAATCTCATCTTGAATTGTAGCTCCCATAATGTCCACGTGTTGTGGATGGGACCTAGTGGGAGATAACTGAATTACAGGGGCTGGTTCCCCCATACTGTTCTTGAGGCAGGGAATGAGTCTCATGAGATCTGAGGGTTTTATAAGAGGAAACCCCTTTCACTTGGCTGCCATTCTCTTTCCTGCCTGCTGCCATGAAAGGCATGTTTCCATCTTCTGCCATGATCGTGAGGCCTCCCCAGCCACATAGAAATGTGAGTCCATTAAACTTCTTTTTCTTTATAAATTACCCAGTCTGGGTATGCCTTTATCAGCAATGTGGAAATGGAATAATACAGGATCATTTGTTACACGGCAGGACCTTCCTATTGCTTTTCTATGTGATGCAGAGTTCTAAATCTTTTGGCAGGGTGTGGGTGACTGGTCCTCAGGCTTCAACCTTTACTCACATGGATGAGGCCCCCATTCACAACATCTCACCAGGAAGGCAGAGCAAAGGATTAGGTTTCAAGCACCAAGAATGGTGGTTAGAATTAGTTGTGAGACTTTGGGCAGTTTCTTGCCCACTTAAACCTCAGTTTTTTCATCTGTAAAATGGGGATTGTTATAATACCTATAAACCTTACGAAATAACTGTAGTCGTATTTCCAAAATACTAAGCAGTGTCTAGCACATGGTGATTACTCAATAAATGTTGGTCATTTCTACTGTTAGTTGTTTATTGTTATTTCAACTTGAAGCCCTCTCTGACCTTACTCATTGGCCATCCATCTCACTTCCTTGACTCCATCTGATAATGGCTAAGGGCCCTGACCCATGCCTTCTCTGATCTTTTGTGATCTTGAGAACCAGTCACCTGCCCTGAATTATTCTTGGGCTGAACGAGTCTTGTCCATCCCTGTGCCTTGTCATGGTCACATTCAATTTTCCAGGTCAAGTTCCCGACTCTAAACAATTCCATTACAGTAAAACGGATGAAGTTGTCATCATTAAGTGGGGTCCTTGCTGACATCTACATACCTGAAATGTCCCAGTAGACCCTTCAGAAATAATTTCTGCCCCTTTGTGTAGCAGCTAACCATGGAGGCCCTCTCCTAGTGATATGTAGCATGTGGAAATGACATTGCTTTGTACCTAAGTGAAGACAGAAGATATTTATTGAGCATCCATTGAGTCACTGGATCCAGCAAAGGAGATGATGGCTGAGTTGAGAGTCGGGCCATCAGAGAGGGGAAGGCGGCAAATAAAACTGGCTGTCCACAAATTGAAACTTTTGCACACAAATGACTGAACATTTGCCACACAGGCCAACATGTAGAAAGCCAGTGTTGATAGACTATGACATTAGTTTTCCCCTCAGGTATTAGGGTTAGCGTGTGTGTATGTCCTTAACCTTATTTTGGAATATCTTGCTGAGAAAATATCTGGGACATGGCACTACACCGTTCATGTGTGCAGACCGTTAAGAGAGAGAATGCAGTACCGCTGTTGCCAGCCTTCCTGGTTCTAGCTGTGAGGCCAGAGATGGCAAATTACATGGCAAGAGGCTGCTGAGTATCTGTCCTTGTCCTCACCATGTGGGGGACTGCCCTTGTCCCAGATGTGTTCATCTTGTTATTCAACAATGGACTTGGAGAATGGCTTGGGCATCCTACTTTTCTTCAGCTATCATACTGAATAGCATGTGATGCATTAAAAGTGGCCACGAATTCAGAGTTTATTTCCTTTCCCCTGGAATCTGGATTGGCTCTGAAACTATTCATCCAAAATAAGTGGCAGAGTGACCAGTGCCCATTCCATTTCCAGCCTTTAGGAGGACTAGCAGCTTCTGCTTATTCTTTCTTGGAATGCCTACACTTGGGAGTCTTGAGCCACTGTAAGAAATCCATTCACTTTGCTGGGGGCCTCGTGAGAGGAGAGGAGGGGCCCTCAGACTCCACGGAGAGAGAGGGAGGCTGAGCCGTTTCAGCCTCCCAGTGGAGCCTCTAGTTGACTCCAGCCTCAACTGCCTTCTGACTCCACCTGCATCATAGACCCCAGTGGAACTTGCAGAACTGTCCAGCTGAACTCCAGCAACCCACAGAACTATGAGAGATAATAACATGGTTGTTTTTCTAAACCACTCAATGTTGGAATGCTTCATTCTTCAGTAGTAATTGATTAAAGCAAAGAAGAAACCAGGAATTGTAATTGGCGGGGGCAGACTTTACTTTTTTTGGGAACCTGAAGGCCATTAATCAGCTGAAGAAAGATCATCAAATGAGAAATTCTGCTGAGTCTTTCTAAAGGGCTTCCCCCTCCTTGTGGAAATGAGTCAGGAGCTGATGACTTTAGGAGTCAGTCAAGGAGCTTCGGTTAAAGAATTCTGAGATGGGCATCTACAGTACTCTTGGAGGTTTCCTAAGAGCAGAGCAATGTGTATGTGTTGGCACTTTAGAATCACTTTTAGTGTGGCTTCTCTGATTCCCAGCTGGGGATACCCAGTAGATCTGCCGTTAGAAATGGTCATCACAGTATCTCCTAGGTAGGTTTCCCCCAAACCCTGATGCGTCTTTTTTCTGGGTGAGTTGGCCTTAACCCCTTTGAAACGGTTTCCAAGAACAAGTGTTAGGAAGGAAGAAACATTTATAAATTTCTGACATCTGAGCACACACGCTCTCATGCAGGGCTGCTTTCTTCTTGTGAGAGCCCTTGGCCTCTGGAGGAAGCTTTTACATCCACTTAAAAATGTCTCACACATCAGAAAACATCGAGACATTGTTTTTATGTTGATATTTAATGAGCCCACACAAGACAATGCAGGTTTTAAGCAGGTTGGCTCCTTTTGTTTTCCTCCGTCGTTTCTGCTTCAAAGCCTGGCTTTAAGGAACATAGTGTTCTTTGAGGATCTTCAGACAGGAAAGGCTCCATTGTTCCATCTCTGTGTAGCCTTTATATGTAATTGGATCAATAATGCACCGTGGAGCTTTTTGCTGGCGGACCCAGATGTGTGATGGAGGGCAATAACACATCACCAACGAAATGACTACAGGCGGCAATTCTCCAGAATCTTGGCAGGGCCAAGGAGGCATGTAGTTGGGAAAACGCCAATCATCAAACCCATTGGTTTTCATATCACAAACTATAGAAAATGAAGCTCTGCTAAGTCTCTGGTAGGCACGCAGGATAGAATAACATGTAAGGGGTGTCTACAATAAAAGGTTTTCAAAGGCTACTTTACAAGGGTTCATTCTGAAAGCAGAAATAAAGTCAAATTTCCCCAAGCCTCAATCTTGTTATTGAAAAGTTGTTTTATGGATCTAGAGTCATACTAATGTAGCTTTCTGTGATGATGGAAATGGAATTGAATTTCAGCAGCTGCTAGTCCCATGTGGGTATCAAGAACTTGAGGCCAGTGTGATTGAGGAATTGAATTTTACATTTTATTTAGCTTTAATTAATTAAAAAGTAAAGTTAAACAGGCACATATGGCTAGTGGTGACTACATTGGATAGTGTGGGTCTAGAGAAATTGATGGTAAATATAAACAGGTTTAGAAGACATTTGAAGGTAAAGTGTAAGCAGTGGCTTAGTAAGAAATTATGGTTGAGTGACAGGCAGCTTTCATTTATTCATTTGTTTAGCTTATTATTTATTAATTAAAAAAATTTGTTAAGTGCAACCTCAGTTTGAGGACCACTGATTGGAGGAAAGGTGAGGATTTGGTCATAGTACAGTGTGGTCATCAGGTCATCAGGCCCAGTATCCTGCTATTCTGTCTCTGGTTAGCATCTCCAAAACAATACAACTTTTATCCTAAGGCAAGCAAAGGCACACTCTTATTTCCAAATGATGCACAGGCTTCAAAATACTCACCATCATCCATAATTCCAATGGTAACACCCTTCCCTGTGTATCCCAGCTCCCAGGCTTCAGCCACATTCAAATCGAGGCCAGGAGTGCCATCAGCTTGCCCAGTATTGATCTGGTACAGGAATTTCAAAGCAGGGAATGGTATTAGTTTGGTGTTGAAAAGCATCATGTACATATTTACTTGACACGCTCTGCAGCCATCTAATAATATTCCAGGACCAGCTCAAAGGCTACCTCTTCCATGAAATGGTAATTTTGAGTATCCTTCCTAACCTACCTGTAGCATTTCCTCTCCATTTTTTTGGTATAAACAATTTGTGTTTTCTGTAAAAATGCAAACATCATTTCAGTTCCCTAATATCTTATGACTAGATCGCTATCTTTAAACTTTTTCTATAAAAGAGCTGTTATTGGCCAGGTGAGGTGGCTCACGCCTGTAATCCCATCACTTTGGGAGGCCAAGGCAGGTGGATCACATGGTCAGAAGTTCAATACCAGCCTGACCAACATGGTGAAACCCTGTCTCTACTAAAAATACAAAAAATTAGCTGAGCTTAGTGACAGGTGCCTGTAATTCCAGCTACTCAGGAGGCTGAGGCAGGAGAATGGCTTGAACCCAGGTGGTGGAGGTTGCAGTGAGCCAAGATCAAGCCACTGCACTCTAGCCTGGGTGACAGAGCAACACTCTGTCACGCACACACAAAAGAAGAGCTGTTATTGCAGGAAACCCTCCCTGATTTAAGATTAAATTCTCCCTCATGTTTTGAATTTAAAGAATTTGTATTGGATTATTTTTATTTGAGTATAACTTCTTACTAAATAACACCTTTTTCAGGAGATAACATGTCCTAGTTAATCTTTGTAATTTCAGTGCACTAAGTGTTTTGAACAACACACTAAGTCTTGTTCAGAAGTATCTGTTGAACTGAATTAAAGAAAATTGGCTCACCTTTAGTGCATGTTCTAATGCAGAAAGATAAATTCTAAAGCCCCTCACCCTGGCCCCCAAAAATATTTCAGAAAAGAAAGAAAGGAAAACAAAGAGCAATTCCATATTAATATGTTCACTTCTGTCCTTTCATGTGTCTTTGTACTGTGTAGGTTTTCTCAAGGGTGGATTGCAAAAAAAATAATGAAGTCAGAGCTTGTATGGGCAAAAGCCCACAGTGATCAGTGACTACTATCACATTGCTAAAACATTGGGTGATTGTTGTTAGGGATCTTTAAAAAACTTGCTGTGCTCTTTCTTCTGGGGACATGTTAAGACTATACCTCTCCACCCACACTGAAGTTAGAATGGCGGATCACTAATTTTGGCCAATGATGTTATCTCATGTTCCATTTTTCACATCCAGGCAGAAGCTTTAAGAGTTTCTTTTAAAAATTCTACAATTTACCCCTTTTCCTTGCTGAGGGGCTTATGAAAGCAGTGTGGGAATGGAGCTCAGATGGTGCTTGGTCAGCCTGTGTTTCTAAGCAGTTATGAAACACTGGTCATGTAGCAAGAATGAGAAACAAGCCTTGCTTTTGATAAGCTACTGTGATCTGAGGGATGTTCATTATTGCAACAAACCTAGCCTATCCTGACTAACACGAATACACTCATTCAATTACCCATATTGGATTTTCAAACTTCCATGCCAAAAAGCATAAGACAGAGTCAAGCTCTGTGGCCCCAGGAGGGAAATTGTGATGAATTCCTGTAATGTAGCTGTCCACAAGGCTGTAATTTAGTTCTCTCTCTTGTTCATCACCTTTTAATCTTAAATAAAGCAAGGCTTCGTTCACATTTACAAATTAGTCACTGCCTTTCTATCAATACGCCCTGCAGTCTGGGTTGGTTTGGAGCCACTGATCACTTTTTAAACATAGCTCGGCCAATCCAAACGGATCATGATGAACTGTTGGTGGGCTTCAGTGCCTCCAAGCCTGCATCAGTTAAACCCCATGGAATTGATTTCCTGCCATTGTTTAAAAAGTATTAATAGATGCTCCTTTTGCTACTTTAGTCTCCAAGCTTTCTTGCTAGCCCTTTGGAGAGTCACTGGATCCCTTCTCTTAGGTCTGTGACTTCATTATGTCCCTGTCACTCTGTCTGTTGAGACCCCTGCATTACTCCTCCCAGAACTCTGATTTGACTTTCACATAGTTTCACAAGTCTTCAGTCATACACTGGTGCACTTTTTCAGAATCGAAGGGAAATAGAACAGTTGTTGGTCATAGCCTTGACTCTAGGAGACCAGCGCTACTTAGCAGTTCCAGAAGAGAGCAGATTAGAGAACTAGATGTACAGATGGTGACAGAAAGTCAATACATATGGAAGGGAACAAACAGGGTCACTGAATTGGATACTGGCTAATATCCTAGTGAGTAATGAGGAAACGGGAATATATCTGTTATCCAGAGTCTCAAGATGAGAAATGTCCAAAAGAACATAGAGACACTCACCAGATACCATTGCTTTGTAAAAAGAGGATCGTTCATGTTGATGTCAATCTCATTGATATCTCTGTAACCTCGCTTTTTTCGGTCAAATCCTTCCTGCTGCAAAGCCATCTTTACCTGGAATGACAACGCTGACATATTACTTGAATATAATCTGAACATTCCCTCTTCTGGGATTTGTTTCCACGAATCAAAATTTCATTTGTATGAATTTCATTGTATGTCATTTTATGACAAAAGCAAGTTCATCTCATATGCATGCTCACCTTAACATTATTATTATTATTTTGTATTTTTTGTAGAGATGGGGTCTCACTATGTTTCCCAGGCTGGTTTTGAACTCCTGAGCACAAGCGATCTGCCCGTCTTGGACTCCCAAAGTGCTGCGAGTACAGGTGTGAGTCACTGCACCTGACCCGTTACCATTATTTTTCAAGAGCATTTACTTATGGTTGCACTGAACAGACAGGCCTTGGTGGTGGCTCAGAGTGAGTTTCCTTAAAGTAAGAATTAGATAGAGAAGAGTATTTTTTTTTTGAGACTGAGTTTCTCTCTTGCTACCCAGGCTGCAGTGAAATGACATGATCTCAGCTCACTGCATCCTCTGTCTCCCTGGTTCAAGCGATTATCCTGCCTCAGCCTCCCGAAAAGCTGGAATTACAGGCATGCACCATCATGCTTGGCTAATTTTGTATTTTTAGTAGAGATGGGGTTTCTCCAAGTTGATCAGGCTGGTCTTGAACTCCCAACCTCAGGTGATCTGTCTGCCTCGGCTTCCCGAGGCTGGGATTACAGGCGTGAGCCACCTCACCCAACTGAGAAAAGTATTCTTAAAGAAGATAATGTGGTAAGGGTTGTTAAGCGAAATAAAAAAATGGAACATTTCTATTAAGGAGAGATGATTGATGTGGATTCAGGAAGAGAGAGAGAGTGAAAACAGCATGGATCATTTTTCTGGAGGGCTTCCCAGCCTTTAATTTGTTGACAGTGCTATCACATTTGAGAATCTGCTAAAAAAGAAAACTTCTCCAAGATAAGAACAAACAGACAAACAATGAAGCCCGCCTGCAGAGCCAGCAAATCCCATAGCAAAGCCCTAGAAGGTAAGAGAAGAACCTCGGACAAGAAATTGATGGATGGTATTGCTGTCTTTGCACTGATAACATTTCAATTTTGGACAGTCAGAAAGAACCCACACTCTTGGATAGAAATGGAGCTTACGAGCTAAGTCAGTTCAAGCGGGCTCCTGGCAATGGCTAGGCTTTGTCTCAATCAGGAAACTTGCTTTCACTTGGACAATGACAAATTTATCATGCAACAGTTGTGGCCAGTCCCTGAACATGTACAAACCCAGGGATTATGCACATATATAAAAGGGTGTTGCTGGATATTACTATTACATTTTGTAGCCCAACATTTGCTTTTCCTCTTCCTAAATCTCCCCAGTGTATTTGGGGGAATTACCTCCAATCCATCAGGCTCTGTGTTGGTGGGAGTAAAGCTCTAGGTGCCTGCCTGCCATAGGTACTAAAGTCTCCCTCTGTCTCAGGGATGCCTCCGTGGGTGTCTCTCTCCCAGGATTTGAATCTTGGGAAGGCGAAGCAAGGACCAGGAATCCCTGGAGGCTATTTATCCTGGAGGTTCACTCTCTAGGCTCTCCTGGTAAAAGATCCTCACTATGTTCCTGCAGCCCAGCCCCGGAGCTCTCAAGACTGATCCTCCAGCCGCCTGTTGATTGTGAGCCCCCGATATCCTCCTGACAACTTCTCTCTGGCTGAAGTGAAGCAGAATCAATTTCGGTTGCTTGTAATCAAGAACTCTAATGGATACCAGCTAAGAGAAGGAGAGCAGCATCTGGGTCAAGAGTGACAGCAAGAAGAGAATGAAGAGACCACAGACGTGGCCAAAAACCCTTCCCCTCCTTGCTGCACTGCCTTGCGGAGGAACCTGTCAAAGGCTAGTGCCTCACTTCTTTGCTCTGCATACTAACACGAGAAGGCCTGAAGCTCATTTGCCAGAGAAATTCTAGCCATATCAGAAAATCTATGCATGTGGAAAATAAGTGTTAGGTGTGGCATTGGCTCTGGGAGTTCTTTGGAGGTATTCCACAAGGGACAGTCACAGTCACTGTGGCAAGCTTAAAAAACAAACAAACAAAAAGACTCTCCCTAAAGAAACAGTGAAATAATTAGAAAAATGGGATATATGGGTATTTTTATAATGGCAAAAATTTGACACAACTAATGCCCATCAAATGGAGATAGATTGTGATTTAAAGGTATATACATATACTTATGCCCATAGGTATACATATAAATATATGTGTGTATGTGTGTATATATGTGTGCATCGTAGTCACGTGTGTACATATGTACGCACACACACACATATATATCCTCTAGGAAGCCATTGTCAAGATGGGATTAAATATGCAACTATTTTATGAGAGAAAAATACAAGAAACTGTGATGTCAGTCTGACCCCAAGTAAAGAACAGTCAACAAAGTTGGGCGAATTCATCCTTGGTTCCCCTGTAATCTAAGGATGGTTTGGTAAAACTGTTGGGGATTAAATTTGAGGAGTCCCATCTCTCCCAGGAATGGCCTGTGTTCCCTGCTGTTCTCAGTCACTGGGGAAGTGTGGCGCTGTTGGCACAGTGATAGATTTCAGAGTGCAGCAGCTGGGGTCCTTGGTCAATTACTTTCTTTGAAGTCAGATATTTGTGCAGCATAGTCTCATAGCTCAATCTCTCTCTCTCTCTCTCTCTCTCTCTCTCTCTGTGTGTGTGTGTGTGTGCACGCATGCATAGTCATTAATAGAATGTTTAAAATATTGAAGCAAGTGTATAGTTCTCCACCTGGAAACATAGACATGATACACCCTTCTCACAACCTTCTTTTACTATGGAAGCAAGAGTGCCTCTTGCACTTGGGAAAGAGTCTGACTCTGGTCATTGCCTCTTCCCATTTTGGTCCCACAACGAGAGGGCTTTATCTGCTCTACTCAATAAAGGGAGGCCTTGGTTGACTTTCGCTGAAGGATTCTCATTCTGTTGGACTTCTATAACTTCCTTGAGAGGATCTTCAGGGAGCAAGAGTGACTATCACCTGGAAGTTTGAAAACTCTCAGCGATATGTTGTTTCTCAGTAGCGTAAGAGCAAAAATACATCAGATTTCACCTTTATAAATAACAGTGCAGGAAGGGCTATTACAATCACTCCAAACTCATTTAGACCAAGTGCACTCTAATGAAAAGACTGCTCAAATTCATTTCCATGAAATTAATTTTTAATTCCACAAATTGGGTTTTAATGGAAACTAGTGATGCTTAGGAATGCTATACTCTTTGGGCATTGCCTCCTTGCAACTCAGGAATTTAGGAATCTTGAGACTGGAAGGGGTTTTCTGAGTCTGCCAGTTACACTTCAAAAGAGAGGAACACTTTTAAAAATATATACTTTCACTTGTTACACACAAATAATTGGGAAAACTTTTTTTTTCCCACAATGATACCATGTAACCCTATGAATCATTTTTATTGTTCTGCGTTCTCATTCAATCTTAATTCATATTCATACCTACTTTTTAAAGAATAGTAATCATACTATAAAGTTGTGCATACTTTTTTCACTGAGTATCCTACCACAAGAATTTTAGTATGCTGCTACTTAGCTATCATATTTTAATTTCTAATGGCTACCTAAATATTCCAGAGTCTTGTACCATAATTTACCCATTCCCTCTTATTAGTCATTTAGATTGTTTTCCGTTATAAATCAAATTACCATGACCAGACAGATTAGGTTATAAACTATTTTAGAAGACCTCTGGGAAAGACTGCAGTGGTAAAATTCCACGTAGGATAAAGCCCTTAATGTCAGAGAAATATTTCCTAGTGTCTAAACTAAATTTTCACATTATTACTAAAAGGTAATAACTTATTCTCTCTTCCTTTTTCCCTGAATTTTAACCTTCCATATACTATACCTTTTATTACCATTTAGATGTGATACCAATAACATGCCTACAACTTAATTATTCTCCTTCCCAGAAAATAACGTACAGTTCACTTCTGTATTAATTTTAGAATACTTCCTCAAATAGGACCATTGGCCTAAATATTTGTAAAAATAAAAAATATAAGAAAGTAGAAGTTTTTGTTACTGGGTATTATTATTATTTCTATGAGAATATCTTTAAAATTTTTTAAATTATAATTTCAACTTTTATTTTAGATTCAGGGGGCACATGGGTAGGTTTTTTACATGGATATATGGTATGACACTCAAGTTTGGGGTATAAATGATCCCATCACCCAGGCAGTGAGCATAGTACCTGATAGGCAGTTTTTCAGCCCTTGTTCCCTGCTCTTTCTCTTTCTAGTAGTTCCTGTTGTCTACTATTCCTATCTTTATGCCCCTGTGTATCTAATGTTTAGTTCTCATAAGTCAGGACATCTCGTATTTGTTTTTCTGTTCCAGTGTTAACTTGCTTAAGATAATGGATTCCAGCTGCATCCACATTGCTGCAAAGGATGTGATTTTGTTCTTTTTTAATGGCTGCATAGCATTCCATGGTGTATAGGAGATGTACCACATTTTCGTTATCCAGTCCATCATCGGTGGGTACCTAGGCTGAGTCCATGTCTTTGCAACTGAGAATAGTACAGTAATTAACATAAAAGCGCATGTGTCTTTTTGGTAGAATGATTTATTTATTTTTGGGTATATAGCCAGTAATAGTATTGCTGGATTGAATGATAATTTTAAGTTCTTTGAGAAATCTCCAAACTGCTTTTCACAGTGGCTGATCGAACATATAGTCTCACCAACAGTGTATGTGTTTCCTTTTCTCCACAGCCTCGCCAGCTTTTATTATTTTTTGACTTTTTAATCATGGCAATTCTGACTATTGTGAGATCGTATCTCATTGTGATTTTGATTTGCATTTCTGTGATGATTAGTGATGTTGAGTATTTTTCATGTTTCTTGGCCACTTGTATGTATTCTTTTGAGGAGTTTCTGTTGATGTCCTTTGCTTATTTTAAAATAGGATTGTTTGTTTTTGTTTGTTGATTTGTTTAAGTTTCTTGTAGATTCTAGGTATTAGACTTTTGCCAGATGCACAGTTTGCAAATATTTTCTCCCATTCTCTAGGTTGCCTGTTTACTCTGATGATAGTTTCTTTTGCTGTGCAAAAGCTGTTTAATTAGGTCCCACTTGTCAATTCTTGTTCTGTTGTGATTGCTTTTGGAGTCTTCATCATGTAAAATCTTGTAAATACCTATGTCCAGAATGGTATTTCCTAGGTTTTCTTTGAGGGTTTTTATTGTTTGATGTCTTACTTTTAAATCTTCAATCCATATTGAGTTAATTCTTGTATATGGTAAAAGAAATGGGTCCAGTTTTATTCTTCTGCATATGGCTAGCCAGTTATCCCAGCATCATTTATTGAATAGAAAGTCCTTTCACCGTTGCTTTCTTCTGTTGATTTTCTTAAGATCAGATGGTTGTAGGTATGTGGCTTTATTTCTGGGTTCTGTATTCTGTTCCACTGTTCTGAGTGTCTGTTTTTGTGCCCCTGCCATGCTGTTTTGATTTGTAGGCTTATAATATAGTCTGCCATTGGGGAATGTGATGCCTCCAGCTTTATTCTTTTTGTTTAAGATTGCTTTGGCTATTTGGGCTCTTTTTTGTTTCATATGAATTTTAGAGTGGTTTCTTCTAATTCTGTGAAAAATGACATTGGTGGTTTGATAGGAAAAGTGTTGAATCTGTAGATTGTTTTGGGCAGTATGGCCACTTTAATGATACTGATTCTTCCAATCCATGAGCACAGACTGTTTTCTCGCTTGTTTGTATCATTCATGACTTCTTTCAGCAGTGTTTGTAGTTCTCCTTCTGGAGCTCTTTCACCTCTTTGGTTAGATGTATTCCTAGGTATTTTATTCTTCTTGTAGCTGTTATATGTGCCATTGTATTCTTGACTTGGCTCTTAGCTTGAATGTTATTGGTGTATAGAAATGCTACTGATTTTTGCACATTGATTCTGTAATCTGAAATGTTATTGAAGTTTTTTTTTTAATTAGATCTAGGAGCCTTTTGTTGAAGTCTTTAGGGTTTTCTAGGTATAGAATCATATTATCAACGATAGGATATAATTTGACTTCTTCTTTTCCTACTCGAATGCCTTTTACTTTTTTCCCTTGCCCAATCCCTATGGCTGGGACTTCCGGTACTATGCAGAATAGGAGGGGTGAGAGTAATCATCTTTGTCATGTTCCTGTCCTCAGGGGGAATCCTTCCAACTTTTGCCTATTCAGTATGATACTGACTGTGGGTTTCTCATAGCTGGCTCTTATGATTGTTTTGAAGTATGTTCCTTCGATGCCTAGTTGGTTGAGGGTTTTTATCTTGAAGGGATGTTGGATTTTATTAAAAGATTTTTCTACATTTATTGAGATCACAATATGGTTTTTTTCTTCATTCTGTTTATTTGATGATCACATATATTGATTTGCATATGTTGAACTAACTGCATTCTAGGAATAAAGCCTACTTAATTGTGGTGAATTGACTTTTTGATGTGCTGCTGGATTTGGTTTGCTAGTATTTTGTTGAGAATTTTTACATCTATGTTCATCAGGGATATTGGCCTGTAGTTTTTATTTTTCATTGTGTCTTCACCAGATTTTGGCATCAGGATGGTGCTGGCTTTGTAGAATAAGTAGAGAGGAGTCTCTTTGATTTTTTGGAATAGTGTCGATAGAATTGCTACTAGGTAATATTTTATTTAAAGTGAACGATGGATATTTCACAATTCCAGTTCAACTTTTGAACCTTAATTTGACATTTGTGCACAAATGTTACCTAAGCAACTCTACCCATCACTTACCCACCTCTAGTCTCTCTACAATTTACTGGTTATGACCATGCTAGGATGAAGCAGAAAACATCCCTGTGTGTTTGCGTATTATTCTACACTTAACAAGGTACTTTCACTACATTTAATCTTTTTTTTTCTTTTTGAGACGAAGTCTTGCTCTGTCACCCAGGCTATAGTGCAGTGGCGCGGTCTTGGCTCACTGCAACCTCCGCCTCCCAGGTTTAACCATTCTCCTGACTCAGCCTCTCAAGTAGATGGGACCACAGGCATGTGCCACCATGCCTGGCTAATTTTTGTATTTTTTAATAGAGATGGGGTTTCACCATGTTGGTCAGGCTGGTCTTGAATTCCTGACCTCAGGTGATGCACCTGCCTCAGCCTTCCAAAGTGCTGGGATTACAGGCATGAGCCACCACACCTGTCCTCAATCTTCCCAACAAAACTATGGGGTTAGGTATTGTCACAGCTGAGGAAAAGAAGGTTTGGAAGCCATTATCCAATGGTTAAAACATGGCAGGGTCATCAGGTTGATGGATTCTCAATGCTATGAACTTTCGACTAAGCCACATTGCCTCTCCCTAAGGTCACATAACACAGACAACCTTCCAGTATCTGGGACAACTTAACCACGCATATAACTCTCTGAGGACCTGGGCCATGATCACTTCTCTGCTGGGCGATAATTAAACTGCTGTTAATTAGCATTGACTGTGCTGGAGAGGGAGAGGCCAAGAGAAAGGGGAACAAAGGGGAGACCTGCCTCCAAAGAGGGTGAGGGACGTCTTTACTTGAAGTGAGAGCAAGAAAAGGAGCATAAAATGTGAAACTAATGTGTTGCTGAAAATACTGAAGTTTATTAATTTATGATGTCCTTGATTGTGTAAAATTATTTCCGGTGCCACTGAGAATTATTTACCACTGTGATGGGTTGGATTGTGCTGCCCTGAAAGATATATTGAGGTGCTAACCTCCAGTGCCTCAGAATGTGACCTTATTTGGAAATGGGGTCGCTGCAGGTGTGATTAGTTAAGATGAGGTCATACTGGATTAGGATGGGTCCCCAGTCAATACAGCTGGTGTCATTACGCTAAGAGGGCCAAGAAACAGGGAGAATGCCACGTGAAGACACACAGACACACAGGGTGAAGACATACAGAGATGGAGGAGGCAGAGACTGGAGTTAAGTCACTACAAGCCAACAAGGTGGCCTCATCAAGCAGAGGTCCCTAGCCTTGATTGCACAGTGCAATCATCTGGGGAGGTGGCAAAAGCCCTATGCTCAGGCCAAACCCCAGAGCAGGGAACTGAGAGTTGCTGGGGATGGGCCCTGGCCTCAGTGGTGTTTAAAACTTTGCAGGTAATTCCAATGAGCAGCCAGTGTGGTGAGCCAGTGTGCTGGGGGAAGTATTAAAAATGCAGCAAAAGTACCCAAAAAGCATGAATCTTTTATTTATTAAAAACCTCTTAATTTGCATGGTAAGGTAGCCTGCCTTTATTAGGGCTGAGGATTTTTTTTTTTCCTGATAGGTTAAAACACTTTAGCTCTAACAGCCATGGATGGGCTTGAGGACCCATCCATATGGGACACAGGAGTAGGGCTGACCCCTCTGGCCCCTGGCCTGGTCATCCTTGTCATTGTTGTCTTCCTGGGGAGGGGAGAGGACCTGAGGCATTTCTAGGGTGTGCTCACAGAGCTGGGCAGCAGACAGGGACAGGGTAAATTCTTCCTCTCACAAGGAATGTTAGAGGCAGGGCTGGGAACTTACATTTCAAGCTTTGGGAAGCTGGTAAGAATTGAAATGGACTGGGTTGTGTATCCTTCATCTCAGAAATAGGGACATAGCTTAACTTATTTGTAGGCACACAGCTGCCTTCTGTGTAATATTGTGAAGGAGGCAGCATAGGATTGTGGATGAGAGCTTGGTCTTGGGGACAGGCAGACGCGAGTTACAGGCCCTGCTGCACCTGTTGTTCTCTAGCTGTGGGAGCTCCAGCAAGCTGTGGAACCCATTTAAGGCTCAGTTTGCTCACATGTACAATAAGGATAAGCCCTAGTGATGGCTGACATTTACTGAGGGCTGCGCTGGGCAGTGCCCTGAGTGTTCATGTACCTTATCTCAGTTATTTTTCCCGACAACCACATGAGGGGTTAGGAATGAAGGCATGAAGACACTAAGTGGCTGGTCAAGGGTCGTACTGTTAGCCAAGGGCAGAGCCGCGGGACATGCCTGTTGTGGGCTGGACTTTGTTCCCTTTATGTTCAAATGTTGAAGTCCTGATCCTCGGTACCTCAGAATGGGACTGTATTTGAAGACAGTGTCTTTAAAGAGGTCATTAGGTTAAAGTAAGGCCATTAGGTGGGGCCTCACCCAACATAACCGGTGTCATCATATTCAGGCACTGTTACCAAGAGAGGGAATGGTGTGAGGATGCAGGGAAAAGATGGCCATCTGCAAGCCAAGGAAAAAGCCTGGAGCAGGTCCTTCCCTCAGGGCCCTGATGAAACCAACCCTGATGACACACTCATCTCAGACTTTTACCTCCATACATTTCTGTCCTTTAAGCCTCTGGCTGTGCCCCCCCCCGCCCCCCACGTATGACAGCCCTTGCAGACTGACACGACACTCCAGAGTCTAGCTGCAGGGCCTGCGTGCTTCTTCATTGTACTGTGCTGTCCACTCCCACTTGGACTTTGGTTGTACTGAGGATCGAGAGTGATGGGGCCTGTAAGCAACTGGACCACAGTGTGAACTCAAGACATGCCAGCAATTACTTCTACAATTTTTGCTAATGTTTTTGTAAAGTAGAAAGGTGGCAGGATATGACTTCCAGTGTTCCAGAACACGTCAAGCCAGGCTTGTCTCACTACAAAATGGCCCAGATGCCTGGACTTTATTCTTCTTGCTCTTAGCTAACTGAAGACAAAGCAAATCAAATGTGGGAAGAGAAGCCAGTTGGAGTACATTCCTACGTGTGTCCTGAATGCACCACAGGTCCCTGTCTGCATGAGGGGCACGTCTCCACATCTTTTTGTTAGACTTTACCTTCCTTCCTTCCTTCCTTCTTTCCTTCCTTCCTTTCTTCCTTCCTTCCTTCCTTCTTCCCCTCTCCCTCCTTTTCTTCCTCCCTCCTTCCTTTCTTCCTTCCTTCCTTCCTTCTTCCCCCCTCCCTCCTTTTCTTCCTCCCTCCTTCCTTTCTTCCTTCCTTCCTTCCTTCTTCCCCTCTCCCTCCCTTTCTTCCTCCCTCCTTCCTTTCTTCCTTCCTATTTCCCTCCCTCTCTGTTTCCTTCCTTCCTTCCTTCCCTACTTCCTTCCTTCCTTCCTTCCCTACTTCCTTCCTTCCTTCCTCTTTTTCTTTTTTCCTTCCTGTCTGGTAGAGGACTTTTTGGCCCTGTTCCCCAGCCATGTGGAAAGGACCTAATTCCCGATAAGGAAGGCCCTTCCTCCCCCACAGGGAGGGTCCCTTATCTCACTCTATCCTGGCCCGGCCCAAGACCAGCGACCTTCCCGCCCAGAGGCCCACTGAACCAGTCACCATCTGCCCCACCAGCTCTCCTGTAACCTCCCGTCCCACAAGCTCCCGCCCGGAAGGCTTCCTGCCCAGCAATCAACCTAGCCAATTACTACCTGCCAGGTCAGCTCTCCTACCGCCCCAGGCCCTCTGTCCCTATAAAGTCAACCGAACAAAGAAAGCGCGCGCGATTCTCCCTTCCCGCTTGAGTCGCCCGGAGATCCCAATAAAGTCGGTACCGGTCACCATGTGTCCTGCCTCATGTCTACTGGGTGCCTGCCTCCGTGGGTTGGGGTCCCACAACCAGGGGTCGCACACTTCCTTCCTTCATTTTTAAGATAAGTTTTACGTTCACAGCAAATTAAGAGGGAGGCACAAAGAGTTCCACATATCCTCTGTGTCCTCACATACGTGGCCTCCCCATTACTGTCACCATCCCTACCGGGGCACGTGTGCATTTGTTACACATGCTGAACTGACACTGACACACTGTCATCACCCATGGTCCACAGTCTACATGAGGGCTCACTGCTGGGGCTCTAGCTTTTCTGCCTTTGCCTTTGCAAGGCAGTGTGTTACCTCAGTGTTTGAACTGATGAGCTAGACACAGTTCATCAAGAGAGGAACCCCCCAAAAGTCATCGCTAAAAGTGATGTGGGAGGTTATGGAAGAAAAAGGCCACTCCAAGGTTCAGATGTTCTAGTTCATCTGCTTTTCTGCCAACTGCTGGCTTTGGTTGTCGAGAGCCAAACAGGAATCTAGAGAGAGGTTGGTGGAGGGAAGACTTGAACCATGGCGGTCAGACGCCAGGAGGGCGGGAGCAGGCAGCAGACAGGGAGCCTGCCGGCTTAATTGCCTCCTTGAGCAGGAGGTATGACTTTTTGGAAAGCCCAATTATAGACAAATCACACAGCTTAGGTTTTCAAAGAATACCGAGTTAAGCCACAATTACGGCTGAATGCACAGTATTGATTGCTCTCATTTAGAGAGGTTGGCCCATCTTGCAAGAATAAAGACGATCAATTGAGGAGAGAGGATATGGTTGCGTGCCTCTGACCACAGTTCCAGTCACTGCGTCTTAGTGACAAGATATTAATGAATTGCTATCTATCATCGAAAGCTCTGGATACAAGGTATACCATGAGATAAATCAATGTAATCAGGGAGGGATCGAAAGATGGAGCGAGGTACAAAGGCAGCCAATGAGAACCCCAAGGAGGTGAAATCTCAGCTTCTACGTTGGCTGGAACTTGTGCGTTGCAGCCAAGGCTGTGCTTGTTCCTAGGGTGGTGGGGAAATGTTAGGAGATGGATTTAGGAAATTATATTAAGGAAAAGGATATTAAAAGATGGAGGCCCTGTGCCAGGTGTTAAGGCAGGGGTGGTTAGACTGGGGTGTGCTTGAGAGAACAATTTTCCAGAGAAGCTAGACAGCCCCTAAATGCTGTCTTTGGCCAAAATGACAAGTTCCTCTCAATGAGTGTCTCCTGAGATGGGAATGCAGTAAAGAAGCAAAGCTCACTAAGCCTCTTTAACACACGAATAGCTTTGGCCATGTGCATTGTAGCACCCCAGAGAGCCTGCCTGGGCCAGGCAGATGGCTCTGTTTCCCATCACAGGTGGGCTAAAGGGCCTCAGTCTAACAGGGAGCGCTCCTGGGAGGACAAACGGGAGGAGGAACAGAAGGATGGTAGGGAGGACGAGAAGTCTCTGTCCTTGTTCAAGCCAGCTGTGTCCAGTCAGTGTCCCCACATCTGACCAGTGAACTCAGCACTACACCTTCCTGGAAAGGCTTTTGGGGGTGAGAGGTTAAGGGGAGCCAACAGGACCCACAGAGAAGGTGGTCATGGCACCTGGCTGGGAATGAATTGTTCCAGCATCACCCAGGAATACAGGCTCCAAAAGCTTCATTCTTGCAAAGCCTGCTTCATTTTGTTGGTGCATGATCCAGTTCTGCTAGTGTACCAGACGGAGGATGCTGGGTGGGGACATGTCTGGATTGCCTAGTTTCCATTCTGTGCTGGAGGGAGGCCTCATTAATGTGCTTCTGGAAGGCACAGGTGGATCTAACTGAATATGTTCTGAAGTTTCATTCAGTCATGCTGTATATGGCCAGCAAGCTTCAATGGAAAGAGCTAATAGCATCAAGGTCACGTGTCTTGGACCTGTGGGTCAGTTACCTTGAGTTTCCATGGCCACAGGCTAATGATGGCACCCTATTGCCAGCTGCTGCCTTACAAGTGCGTGTGATGAAAACGGGGGCAGTGGGTGGGTGGAGAGTATTGTTGATCTGATCCAAAGTCATGACTCTCCTGAATGCTAAAGACTGTGCCCCACACAATGGGGTTCAGTAAACAAGCACTGAATTTTAAGTAAGAAAGAACTGGCTTTGGGTCCTGGCATGGTAGGCTTCTGATTTGTGCATGTTCTGAGGTAGGTCCTCAAATTCCCCATGTTGTGCTTTCTTCATCCAGACCAAGGGTTTGGCAAGTCTAACCTGCTGACTGCTTTTGTAAATAAACTTCGTTGGAAGACAACTATGCCCATTTGTTTATACACTGCCTATGGCTTCTTTCACACTGCAGCCGTAGAGTTGAGTAATTGCAACAGAAACCATATCACCTGAAAGCCTGAAGAAATATTTGCTCTCTGGCTCTTTATGGAAGGTTTGTTGATTCCTGGTGTATAGCATGGAGATGATGGAAGTCTTGACCTCACAGGCTTACTGGCGAGGATGACAAGAAATAAACTTTCCTTGTTGAGAATAATGAAACATGAGATAAATGTCATTGGCTATAATGATAATATATTCATGGAATCATTTCATTGTCAGGGTGGAAGCGGGGGCAGCATTTGGGTAGTGGCACAAATCATGTGATTTGAGGGGCACAAAGAAAGCCCCTGATGATCCATATCACCTCCCCTGAGCACTACCGACTGCACTCCTACCATGAAAGGTTAAGCTTTAATTCTGAGCGCTCATTATCCAGGCTGATTATGTCTCTATTTGAAAAGACTTGGAAAACAAGTCCTCTGGGAAGGGCAACACATCTAGGTGTTATCATTTACCCACACTTGTACACGAACTCATTAATTAGGCAGGTTTTTGCAAAGATGGTGGTTGAGATTGGTTGGAGGAAGGAACAGGAGTTTACGGAAAAGGTAATTTTGAAAGCCTTGGGCAGTCTCCTGCAAGTCAGGGAGAAATGCTACTGAAATCAACAACAAAGGACCCAGGGCTCAGGCTGGGCACCATCACGAGAAGAAGGACTAAGACAAAAGAGGTGACAATGCACTGGGAAAAGAGCCTTCCATAGTTATTAGTTTTTCTAGGCACATTTTTTATGTGTGGCATGTCTTTGGCATGGAGGGATACACCCAACAGTTATTTGCCATAACAAAGGTTGCAGTATTGCTTCTGGTAAGTTTTCAGTGGGGAACAAACAAACGAGCTGTCTGCTACAGAATACAAATGGATTCCTGAAAATTCCTGATCGCCTTAAACTAACACACTCCAAAAATTAACGGTTTAATTTTTGGTTGAGGACAATGAAGTAAAGAGTTAGAAAGGAGCGAAGATTCACTTCCTCAGTTCTTTCTTCTTTAAGGATATATGTTTTTAATATTCCTCAAAGGTTAGCCCCTTACTCAACAGCAATGCCTTGTCCATTATTTCCTCTTATTCACATTTCATTTGTTGCCAATGGAACAGTTCCAGGGTGATGGTAGGAAAAAAAAACGTGCTTTGAAATTGCAATTGGCATATGTCTGAAATATTTGGGGGCTGGTGACTGTGCCTCCCGGCACCAGGCAGCTGGAGAGTAATTCGTATGTCAAGCCAAGCAGCCCACAAATGACAAAACACCAACAAGGAATAAAGGTCAGAGCAATTGATTCTTAACACACTTCTACTTACGCACGGAGCACCCGGTGACAGGACGTTAATGAGTCCCAGCATGGTGATGCGGAACAAGTGAAAAAAGTAATGAATCGACTTTGCAATAGTGCTCCTGGAAGGTTCAGAACAATCTATGCACTTAGATTAGCCCCTTGAGAAATACCAGGAGAAAGTGGCTTTTCATCCTGCAGTGGGCAGTTTTCTGTGGCTGTGTAACAGATGGCCACAAACTAGTGGCTTAAAACAACACAAATTTTCTCTTACAGTTCTAGAGATCAGAGATCTAAAATCAGCGTGTCAGCAGGGCTGTGCTCCTTCTAGGGGCTGTAAGAGGGGGCGGGATTCATTTTTTTGCGTTTTCCAGCTTCTGGAGGCTTCCTCATTCCTTAACTCATGACCCCATTTCTCCATGACCAATGGCAGCAACAGTGGGTGAAATATTTCTTGTAGGATATTACCTCAACTTTCTCTTCTACCTTCCTCTTGTAAGGATACTTGTGATTATATCGGGCCCATTCAGATTATCCAGGATAATCTCCCTGTCTTAAAGTCAGCTTACTAGCAACTTCAATTTTGTCCACAACCCTAACCCCCACTTGCCATGTGGCATAACATATTTACATGTTCTAGCGCTTAGAATGTGGACATCTTTGGGAAGGCCATTATTCTGCCTGCCACATGCAGAAAGGGAGCATTCATGCCGGAGAAGTGAAGTTAATTGCTGACAAGTTCTACTGAAGATATCTGTGCAGGGATGAAGGAGTCCTGTTTCATAGCTGGCAGACAGTGAAAACAGAGGCCATCCTCAGGAGGACAGCTACACATGGGTTGTACTATTTTCTTATATGAGTCAAATTGGAGCTACTAAAACCACCTAATTCCATTTATTTCCACAAACATTTAAGACGGGCTTATTAACTATCAGATGTTGTGGTGACCACTGGGAATTTGTAAATAAATGAATCTGTCTCCCAAGTATAGTTGGTGTGAGTTGTATTAAGTTCAGCTACAGATGCAACATGTATTTCTTCTCATGCAATGCAGAGAGTGCTGAATAAAGGGAGAGTGAGAGTCAGTCTCTGGAGAAGGACTGTCTAGGCCCATACATTAAGTCTACCACTTGCTAGTCAAATTTCTTAAGTTTTCTGTAGATTTGTTTTCTCACCTGTAAAATCGGGATAATTACAGCAGGAGCCTCACTGTGTCATGATAAAAAATAAATGTTGCCTAGGTGCAGTGGTTCATGCCTGCAGTCCCAACACCTTGGGAGGCTGAGGTGGAAGGATCCCTTGAGGCCTGGAGTTCAAGACCAGCCTGGGCAATATAGCAAGACCCATCTCTACCAAAAAAAAAAAAAAAAAAAGAAAAAGAAAAATTAGTCAGGTGTGGTGGTGCACACCTGTAGTCCTAGCTGCTTGAAGGGCTGAGGTGGGGATCACTAGAACCCAGGAGGTCAGGGCTGCAGTGAGCTACGATTGTGCCACTGTACTCCAGTCTGAGTGACAGAGCACAACCCTGTCTCAAAGCAAAAAAAAAAAAAAAAAATGTTATTAAAGAGCTTTATAGGCTAGGCCTGGTGGCTCATGCCTGTAATCCCAGCACTTTGGAAGGCTGAGGCAGGTGGAGTGCTTGAGTCCAGGAGTTGAAACCAGCCTGGGAAACATGGTGAAGCCGCATCTCTACAAAAAATACAAAAATTAGCCAGCCATGGTGGCACATGCCTGTAGTCCCAGCTACCCGGGGGGCTGAGGTAGGAGGATCACTTGACCTCAGTGGGGCAGAGGGTGCAGTGAGCCGAGATTGTACCACTGCACTCCAGGCTTGGTGACAGAGCAAGGTCTCTGTCACAAACAAACAAACAAACGGGCTTTATAGATTGCTTAATATTAAATGAATTCTAAATAAATTAGCATGAAATAATAACACCATCCCAACAATGTTTCTGAATGATGCTAATTTTGCTGTATATGTGTGCATGTGTAATTTGCTGGGTGTGACACACATCTTATCACTCAAGAACATTTACAGTATACAGTCTACTCCTTAAACGGTCTACTCCAATTTTCCTTCTTGTAAAATGGGACTAGATCACGTGTTATACAAACAAATCACAGATAATCAATTACCCTTATGGCCAGGTTAACCTTACACTTTTGGGAACGCATGGTTCTCACCGAACAGTCGCTAAAGCTGCCTGGTCAGGATTGGGAAGATGCAAAAATGCATGTTGCACACAATATTGAGAGGTGGCCCTGGGGCACGTTCATGGAACACTGTGGAAAAACAGTTGAGGAGATAGATTTTTCAGTAAACAAGTCTGACTTTTGAAAGCACGTGTGGTTATTCTGCTCTTGTGTCTGTCCCTCTTAAAAACAGTTTTTCTGCCAGAATCATTTGTCGGAAAGAGGCTTCTGGATACTAACTCCTTGCTTAGTGCTCTTGAGTTTTTCATTGAAGTACTCAAGACATGCCATGAAAAGCAGAACTCATAGTCCATCTGCTGCTAGAATTCAAAAGAATTGCTGCTAAGTAGCGTAGCTATTCAGTGCAGCTGAATAGATAAACACATTTGACAGTCCATCTCTCTAGGGTTCATGAAAACAAGAGAATTTTTCAGCAACAACCCTTTTTTGAAAGGGTAAACATAAAATAAAGAAAAGACATATTCATTTCCAAAATACACAATTGATAGAAGAGAAGTGGATACTGGAAGATAATTTTTCAGCAAAAATCCTTTTTTGAAAGAGTCAACATAAAAATAATATGTATCAATAAAGAAAAGACATACATTTCCAAAATACACAATTGATGGAAGGGAGGTAGATACTGGTGGCAGCTCACTTCACTTTGGTAGTTATAAATCACAAAATTCAAATGTGTGACTGGAAACATAAGAACCCTGGTGTCAATGATTACAGTGGATTGTCATTTTTAAATCACTTCATTTGTTCAGAGTCTAAGAGAAATATGCAGTAAGGGTGGAAGAGATTCAATTTCAACCCTGCAATCTTTTATTTATTTGTTTGTTTGTTTGTTTTTGAGACAGTCTTGCTCTGTCACCCAGGCTTTATAAGACACAAGAATTATTGTTATTGGATTAGGATCTCAGGATGGATCCAGCCAAAGGAACAATACCATCACCTTAGCCCTACATCTTTGTGGCCTCACTCATATCCTCTCCACAAGCAGTGCTTTACAGATGAGACAGGGCATCAGCTAGGGAAAATTGCTTTTGGTCTCCCAAATACCTAAGTTCTAGATTCTTCTCATATCCATAAGTAACTTTTCCTTATGTAAAAATCCAACAATGCTTCAGCCTGGATTTCAAGGCAACAGAGTCCGACCCACCCTATCTACCTGCATCCAGACAGGCTCATGTCCTTACTAAGTTCTGCTGTGCCTCCGTGGACTTCCTCTCCAGAATGCATTCACTAGCATCTCGTGGCAAAACACTGATGCATAAACCACTAGGCTTAATATCTTTTCTTTTTTTCAGAATTGATGACTTGGAAAGGTTTAATATCTTTAATATCTACTACACTTCCTGATGATACCTGTCATTATGTTTGTCTGTTTGTCCTCTGACAAGATTATTTGAATCATACAGCTGTGACTTCAGTAATCATTTAGCACCATATCATTGGTTGTGTCCCATGCTTTAGTGCTGTATTTGCCATTAAACTGTAATTTATATGGGGGGTGAGCAACAAAACCAGGGTGCAAGAATATATTTTATCTCACTGCATGAGAAAAAAGGCTTCTGCTGCTTCCATAATACAGCTTTGCATTTACGGTTTACATGAGATGTATATGAGAATACGATTACCACCCCTACCACCACCTTTCCTACATGTGAACAAGCCCACCATGGTTCTCTGATGGAGTGTGATTTCTATCCACTTTTCTCCTCCACTTCCAAATATGCTCGGGTCATACTGTGATCAAACAAGCAAATGGAAGCTACCAGGTTGCTCATGCCTTGTCAGCATTTTTAAAAGCCGCATTGCGCCTCATTTCACAGTGTGAAATTCGATCACTTTATGCAACTGTTTTACGGGGTCTGAAAATTGCTGTGTATCTCTAAGAAGCTTTCTAAGGGAGGGTCTTGTCATATTAGTTGTTGAACTAATCTCCCTAAAAATGTGTGCTGTTCTTAATGAAAACTAGATGGCATGCCTTGATGAGGCCAGCAAAATCACTTCAAAAGTAAGGTGCTATGTGGACATTACCATATCCTTTCTGAGAATTCTATCTCAAATTAAGGAGGGTTGATTTGCTGGACGTTCTGCTATCAATTTGGACTCACCTATTGTACTAGCTTGTTGAGACTGTCTTCCCTTTGAATTGCCCAGTGTCTCCTAATCATTCTAGGAATGACATGTATTCGTTTGCCCTCCCAATAGCACTCAGAGCCCTAGGAAGGTCCCAGCCCTGTCTGGTCTCCTAGTACCATCCCTCTTCCCAGGAATGAGCCCTCTCTCACTCTGTTTCTGAGTTCCCAGAAGTGCCAGGTGCAAACTAGGAATTCACTAAGTCTTTATTTAATTTTTTAAAAAGGAAAGATACATCAAAGAAAAAGGGAGCTTTCTTCGGGGTTGCTACTCTCCTGAAATGATCCTGACAGAACAGGCAAAAAATTCACTTGAAAACAAAACCAGCAGCAACAATTTAAAAGCCATAAGGTTTCTTCTCAGAAGAAGGAACCTGAGTCCGGAGGGGACGCAGGTGTGGAAGTGCCTGAGTTCAGAGACAGGTAAGAACGACCGGCCCGAGTTCCATACCTGCCTGACCTGAACCCAGGTACATCATATGCACAGAGGGGACATTTAGACCTTATTTCTCTCTTTCTCTTCCCCTAATGCTTTTTTTTTTTTTTTTTTTTTTTTTTTGAGATGGGTTCTTGCTTTGTCACCCAGCCTAGAGTGCAGTAGCATGTTCACAGGTCACTGCAACATCAACTTCCCAGGATCAAGAAATTCTCTTGCCTCAGCCTTCCAAGTAGCGGGGACTACAGGCATGCACCACCATACCCAGCTAATTAAAAAAATTTTTATACTTTTTGTAGAATCAGGTCTCCCTATGTTTCCCAGGCTGGTCTCCAGCTCCTGAGTTGTTGAGACTCCCAAGTTGTTGAGATTATGGCCTGAGCCATTCCACACCTCTCCCAATACTTTTAATTGGTGATGATTTATCTCAGGGAAAACAAAGGAATTATCTTTATAAGGTAAGATGAGGCAGATTTTTCTTTATTTCCTTCTTGGCTATTAGAGCCAATTTTATTTTCTGGTTTGCATTAAAATTACTGCATCCTGTTCTCATCTACAGCTGAGGGTTAAATGAATGTACGTCCAACCAAGTGCTGAAAACGTGCTGCAAGTACAGAGCCTGGCAAACCTGACCCAGTAAGGCCTTTTCCCTGAGGACATCGCAAAAACTGAAAAGCAAGCCCAAGAATGTCTCAAGTAATAATCTATTTAAACTCAGAATACCTGACAAAATTATGGAAAAGTATCACTCTTGGGGATTCTCCTTTACTGTTCTTTGGGGCAAGTTCTCTAGGGCTGTAAGCACCAGGCAACACATGTTGGAAACAGAGCTCTTTTCCATCCTCCATCACTGGTTTCCTTCCACTGGTGTGAATTGCAAGTGATTTCCAATCTGCTGCCCTTTGACTCCCTGAGGGAAATCCTGGCTTTTTCTTCGGGAGAAGTTAACCACATATCAGTTTCCTTGGGTGTCAAGAGCAACATAATGTCGATGCGTGGTTTCTTGGATGTCCTCTATGTCAAAGAAACCCAGAAATTTCTTAACCTGTGTTTATCTGTCATCACTGACACAGACTAAGAGCTTTGTTTTCATTTCCAAGGGTATAACCGATTTTGCACGTGGACACCTAGGATGCAGACCCCAACCTAATGCACTGCATTACCCTGTCATGGCCCTCAGTTCATCTCAGCTTTCAGTCAACCCTCTTCACAGAGGGATGGAACTGTTTCCACGGATTGGTTGGGAATATTTTCCATTACGCTACTTAGTGCCATCTGGGTGAGCTATATCATCAATTGGCAAATGACAGAGTGTGAACAATCATGTGTAGTTTTGAATCTAAAACCAGAGTGTGTAGTGGGGGTACCAGCTGCTTAACCAGCTTCACATTCAGAAGCCATAACTGCTGTTGTTGCTCCTCACATCATCTGTTTCTATGTGGACTGCCATTTGCCTGATGTTTGCTCAGCACCTGGTAAGCAAAGAGCTTTCAAAAAAGGTAGAAAAGAAAATCAATATCTCTGCCCATTTAAACAGTCTCCCACCATTCAGTGACATTCGCACAGGGCTGGGGAGAAAAGCAGGAAATCAATGCATCTTAGGGACCCAGAGAAGGTATTTGGTTAATTCCTCTAAGCAACCAATGGCATTCAACTAGTTGCTAGCCTGGGTTCAAGTGACTAGATTTTTATAAAGCTGTGGCTTAAAGAAAGGATGGTATATACCTGTGTTTTCTCTTAAAACCTGCATCTCTCCAGCTGAGAGACAGCAACTTGTTTCTCTGGTATATGCAATTATAAAAATCTCAACAATAGCACCAAATGTAAAATACTTTGTAATGATTATATATATAATCCTTTCAACAATCTTATAATGTGGTATTATAATTGTGACAGTGTTAAAACATGTCTCTGAGTTCTTTGATATTCTTCTTATCAAGAGGTAGAACCTATGTTCCTCCCTTTGACCTGGGTGAGCATACAACTGATTTATCATGAAATAAGTGATGCTATGATGAGCAGCACAATTTAAAACTGCAAAATTATGGAACCAGCCCAAATACCCATCAATCAAGAAAATGTGAGAGATACATATATATGATACATATATATATGCATGCCATGGACTACTACCCAGCCAGAAAAAGGAACAAAATAATGGCATTTGCAGCAACCCAGATGGAAGTGGAGACCATTATTCTAAGCAAAGTAACTCAGGAATGGAACATCAAACATTGTATGTTCTCACTTGTAAGTGGGAGCTAAGCCATGAGGACACAAAGACATAAAAATGATACTATGGACTTTGGGGACTTAGGGGGAAGGGTGGAAGGGAGGTGAGGGATAAAACACTACATGTTGGGGACAGCGTGTGATATATCTATATACCTTCACAGCAATACCTAGATTAGTGTCTGTACAATGCTCGGGTGATGGGTGCACCAAATCTCAGAAATCACCATTAAAGAACTTATTCATGTAAACAAACACTACCTATTCCCCCTAAACTTATTGAAATAAATTAAAAAGCCCACAAGTAAACAAATAAAAACCAGAAAAGGAAAAGACACACAGTGTCCCCTCCTGCCCCCCTCCCACCAAAGTGATGCTGCCTGACTTCCAAGAACACGTCAGAAAAACACGTCTTGTGTTTTGACCTAGGGAAAGCCAGTCACCATGTAGGGAAGTCTGACCACCCCGCCACCGAGACTATGGTGCTGGAGAGGCTGAGCTTTGGTCCTCTGGTTGGTCCTCAGCTGGCCTCCTAGCCTGTAGCATATGATGGGACATCTTGGACATCCAGCCCTGTTGAGTCTTCAGACAAGCCCAACCGCCACTGCCATCTGACTGCAAGCATATGGCATCCCAAGTGGGAACTGCAAGCCCTTCCCAAATTCTTGAACCACAAAATAGCCAAAAAACTGTTGTTTCCTTCCCTCTCTAGGTTTGGGGTTAACTTGCTACACAGCAATAGTAACCAAACAATTATCCACCATTCTACGAGTGAAGAAATTGAGCCTCCCAAACTCTGAATAACTTGCCCAAAGTCACACAATTTCCGAGTTGCCAGTTTTACACCAGATTTGTTGTCTCAGGCATTGAAACCAATGCCTTTGGCTGTATATGATAATGCCTTTGTAAATAGCTAGTTAATTGCAGGCGAAATCCAACACTACTAAGACAATTTATAATTAGAAATGAAATATCACTATTTGATGCACTTGCTTGAAGATCCAGTTGGTGGCAGATCTTCATCCCCGGCCCATACAATAGATGTGTGAGTGAGATGTACTGGTCTCATGGTTCCAGGTCCTCTACTTACAGAGCAGGAACATTTTCTTCCAGGTGTTGTTCTCTACCCATCACGGCCTCTTCCTATTGGCCTTCACCAGCTTCAACTTTGCCACCAGTTTCTCTGCCCTGAAGTCAGCCATCACCTTTTTTGGAGCAAAGAACATTCATTGGCCATCCATGGCCCTGGATCCATTGCCCCTGTAGGCATCTGGTCTGATCGCTGTCACCACATTGGGAGAGAAGCATTGTTAACTGCACTTTGTGGATGCAGAGAATATGGCTTGTGGGCATTATGTGACATGCCCAAGTTAATCGGCAAATTTAAACCCACTGTTTTCTGACTGTCATTGTACCATGCTCATTTCCAGTGTCCTCAATTTACCACATATTTGAAAAATAAATTACAATTCAGTGTGCCTGTGGTAATTTCTCATTCTAGTGACTCTGATGACTCTAGTGAGAGACGTTATTCCTACATCAAGAGGTGCCTGGCTCCCTCCAGGCAAAATTATTTTCTATGTAAAGACCTTCTCTGGAAATCAGAGTGCCCACACCACTGCTCTTTCAGATCCCCAGCGTGGAGAGTATCCTGGCAGAAAGGATTCCAGGCACGAGTGACTTGAGCTAGTAACACCGACAAGTTGTGTCACTTAGCCTTTCTGGGGTCTCTGTTTCTTCAGGTGTGATGTGAGAGAATGGACCAGATGAATTTAACATGCTGTGAACATCCTGTGAATACACAACTATCTAGATTTGAAGTCATAAATATAGGTGGTGACTTAGAAGGAAGAAATGTATGGAAATAATAGCAACAGTGAAGACTTACTGAATAACTTCCATGTGCTAGCACGGTTCTTAGCCTTTTACACTTATTTAATTCCTGTTACTATTATCATCTCCATTTTACAGATGAGCACACAAGGGCTTGCTTGAGGTCACACAGGTAGAAAGTGGTTGAGGCATAATTTGAACTCTGGCTGTTTGAAGTCATAAATACATGAAGTGGCCCCAGAGGCTGCTCTCTTAAACTACTTCTTAGTACTGACAAATGAGCAATAATATCCCAGGACAGACACTAATGTCAGAGAAATCCGGAAGGAAGGGGGACATTTCCAGCCATGAAGATCATCAGGTTGGGAGGTGCCAAGAAGCTCACGCTCCCATGCTGCTCCATGCCTGATGATCACCCTAGATCCATAAGTATTTCCATAGATGTCTCTTGTTTCCTTTGGAGGGAGGAAAGTTACGCTCCAAAACAAGATAGAGCATGGAGCATGAGATTCTGCCAAGTCAGTTGCATACATCTGGAGCACAAGTCATGGTGGCTGTACTTGCTTTTTCTTTGTAAATTTTTAATTTGGAAATAATACAAAAATTGGGAAAAGAGTATTTAGAATTCCTACGTACTCTTCATTTAGATTTTCTAAATATAACATTTGACCATATTTGCTTTATTTTTTCCACACATAGACATATGACACATGCAAAATCATTTTTTCTGAGCTGTTTGAAAGTAAGTGGTAAGCAGCACGCTCCCTGAAGGTAAAAAACTTCAATATGTGTTTCCTAGAAACAGTCACTTTCTCTTACATGACCACAGTTCTGTTGTGAGCACTGGGAAATTAACATTGAAACGATACTGTTATCTAATCTATACCTTATTCGGATTTGATCAATTGTCCCATTAACGATCTTTATACTCCCCGCCAAAAACAACCCAGGATTCAATCCAGGGTGACTAGTGTGCTTTTTAGCCAAAGTCCAAAATAGCGTAGGATTCTCTTGGTAGGACAGGCACTTCAAAGACTATATTGCATATATAGTAAAATAAAGGCAGGGTGCATACAACTAAGATTATGAATGCTACAGTGGAAAACCATCAAGGTTCTAACGGGTCAGCAACTGTGAATGCTATGCACAGTTCATTTCTCTGTGTCCTTCTAGAGCAGTGGTGTTCAAATTTAAAAGTAGCATCAGAATCCTCTGAAAAGCTTATTAAAACAAAAATTGCTGGGCCCCATTCTGAGTTTGTGATTCAGTAAGTCTGGAGTGGGGTCTTAGAAAATCCTAACCAATTCCCAAGTGACACTGGTGCTGCTGGTTCAGGGGACACAATTTGAGAACTGTTGCCCCAGAGAAACCTGTGTCTGATGGTACCCCGCCCAGATTTCAGGTGATGGCTTCATCAGTGACCTCTTCCTTATCAAATCCAGTGCCCTATTTTCAATTTCACTTGGCTCTTTGATAGAGGTGGCTATGGGGCATTTCTCTACCTGTCAGAATTCTGCCATTTCCTCCGAGACACTCCAACTCCCCTTAAGGAGGACTGAGAAAATAATATTTGTGTGTGAGGTCCGTTGAGTATGAAATACACAAGGAAAATGTTATTTGTATTAATCAGAAGTACACTTGAACCCAGCCCATGAGCTTAAAGCCATCCCAAGCTAAGTCCACCCTATATCAGCTGAACTTCAACCAAATCGTGTGGTAGACATTAATGAGAAGTAACTGTCTAATGTTGTGAACACCTGCAAATTTAGTTTATTCTGAAGACATAGATTGATGCACAATTTTATAGTACTCTTGTGAAATTGAATAAGTTAACAAATGTAAAGGGTTCAGAACAGTGCTTAGCATGTGATGAGAGGGTTTTGATGATAGAAGAGCCTCTGATGACTTCTGATATCCGTATTTCTTACAGTTCCTAGCATCGAAGACCAGAGTCTTAGCCTACAGGTTTGATTTTGACCCAACTACTTTACTTTTCTGAGTCTTAGTTACCATTTATCAAATAAATTTGCACACTTCTGCCAATCTCAGAGGTTTTTTTTTTAATCACATGAGATAATGAGCATAAAAATACTTTGAGGTTTGTGAAAAACCATTGCTGTCATTATTTTTACCTACTCTTCAAGAATAAAAGCAATCCTGAGTGGTTCACAGTAGAGATCATTTAGTGTCCCAAGATCTGTTTTTCTGGCGGTCAGTCACAGACTGGGTGTTTGGATTTTTATAAATACCAGAGCTTATCCTGGGAAGGGACTTACATTGGGTTTTCAAACTTGTCATAAAATTCAACTTGAGATTCTTTAATTATACTTTCAATTTTCATGAAGTATTCTTTACTTCTCAGGTAGATTGCAGCTGAGAATGGAAAAAACAGTGAGTTTGCAGATGGAAGACCTGGGCTTAAGGGGTGGTTCATGACTCAGGGTCTTCTTGGCTGTGACCTCAAAAGGTATTTAACTTCTGGTTAAATGAAGGTGATACTCATGAAAGTGTAAACTGTACAGGGTTAGTTGAGAATCTAATAATGCCCAACATGCTGCAGATGTGCTGAAACATTCTTTTACATATTTTTTGGAGGAAGTGTGATTGGCACAGCCCTCATGAAGTGTGTCGGAAGAGTCCATCCAACTCTGAAGCAGGCATGCTGTTTGAGTCAGGAATGCTACTTTTAGATCTATCCACGCCAGTTCTTTGGGTGCCTATCTTTTTTTTTTTTTTTTTTTTTTTTTTTTTTGAGACGGAGTTTCACTCTTGTTACCCAGGCTGGAGTGCAATGGCGCGATCTCGGCTCACCTCAACCTCCGCCTCCTGGGTTCAGGCAATTCTCCTGCCCCAGCCTCCTGAGCAGCTGGGATTACAGGCACACGCCACCATGCCCAGCTAATTTTTTGTATTTTTAGTAGAGACGGGGTTTCACCATGTTGACCAGGATGGTCTCGATCTCTTGACCTCATGATCCACCCGCCTCGGCCTCCCACAGTGCTGGGATTACAGGCTTGAGCCACCACGCCCGGCCGGGTGCCTACCTTTTAACCATTCTCAATCCCCTTCTCCTATTGCTCCTTCTCACTGTGGACGCTAAAATAGCCAGACACCCACCTTCAGACCTGGGAAGGCCATGTGATCTGTTCTGAGCAGGAGCTATAAAGGGGGCATCTGACAATGAATGAAGAAAGAGCTGTTTCTCAGCTATGCTTCTGTTTCCTGTCTTCAGGGGCTGGAGTAGGAAGATGTGCTCTTGGGACCTGAAGCAACTATCTTACAACCACAGGGGATGGCTGAGACAACTGCAGATAGCAAACTGGGGCCTGGATTGTTAGCTGCTGGTCCAGCCTCGGACTTGGCCATCTGTAGACTTCCTGTTACTTAGGGTGATGGAAACCTTTATGATTTGTCATTGTTACTTCTGTTCTTAGCAGCAAAAGGATTCTTTTTTTGAAAAAATTTATTTATTTATTTATTTTTGAGATGAAGTCTCGCTCTGTTGCCCAGGTTAGAGTGCAGGGGAGCGATCTTGGCTCACTGCAACTTTACCGCATCCCAAGTTCAAGCGATTTTCAAGCTTCAGCCTCCTGAGTAGTTGGGATTATAGGCACGTGCCACCACACCTGGCTAATTTTTGTACTTTTAGTAGAGACAAGGTTTCACCATGTTGGTCAGGCTGGTCTCGAAATCCTGACCTCATGATCCGCCCACCTTGGCATCCCAAAGTGCTGGAATTACAGGCATGAGCCATGGCATCCGGCGAAGAATACTTAGCTGATGTACTATCTCACAGACTCTCTCTCTCATATAGAAAGGAAGGTCTGCAGCTGTATTGTCTCACAGGTAGTCATGGCCCTGTGTGGCTACTGAGCACTTAAAACATGGTAATCTGAATTGATTTGTATTCCAAGTATAAAACACACACTGGTGTTTGAAGACAGCACAAAAAAATGCAAAATATCTCATTTATAATTTTATATTGATTACATATTGAAATAATATTTTGGATATACTATATTACATAAATATATTATTAAGTTCACTCATTTCCTTTACTTTTATTATAAAAATATGGCTAGTTAATATTATGCACACAGTTGCGGCTCACATTACATTTTTATTAACCAGTACTGTTATAAAAAGACAGATATCAAACAAAGGATAATAATGATCACCTCTGGGGTGTGGAGATGAAAGAGGTGCTTCATAGAGAGGGAGATTTATTATTTTTTTATGTTAAGTTGTTTATTGTAAGATAATTTACAAATATCTTGCTGTCTTCGGTAATGCAAACAATGGAGGAACAGTTTCTTCTGACAAAGACAACAGTAAGCTAAAAACAAAATCAGCTGGCTGAATTTTCCTTCTTTACGTCTTATCTGAGGATGGAACTTGATTTTCATTAATCCAGAGGTGCAGCACCAGAGATGATTTCAATCAACTCCTTTGTGATGACAGCTTGGAGGGTATGGTTGAATGTCAATGTCAATTTGTCAGTCATCTCAGAAGCATTCTTGCTGGCGTTGTCCATGGCTGTCATCCTGGCACTCTGCTCACTAATGGTGGACTCCTTCAGAGGGTAGTAGATGATGCTGACCAGGCTGTATTCTTGGTAATTTTGCAGCACGTCAGCATCAATATCATCATAGATCCTCATGTTCTCAGCACTCGCAATGGTATTAAGGGAAAAGATGGGCTTTTCCTCTGTCTTATAGGAGAAGACAGACCTGAATTGATTAAAGATGGAGCCTTCATCAAATTCATACCCAGAATTTAGTAATTCAAGGGCAATGACTGACACATCTCCACAAGTAGGGGGCTTTCTTCCCACTTCTTTGAATGCCTTTAGAAACTGGTCAGAATGAGCCCTATAAAGTATGCCTCTGATTTTGTCACCAATTCCAAAAGGCATAACTTCTTTCCCAGCCGCTGTTAGTGTAGCAACCTCACTTTTCACCTCTTTAGCAATGGAGGAATGAATAGCATCACACAGTCCTCAGTCTGAGGACACACCAATAAGGTCTTTCTTCTTGCCTTCAGGCACCTTGATAGCAGCTTTTTCATACAGAGCCAAAGATCCCAATCCACATATTCGAGCTGGTTTCAGCTCTCTCTCAGCTTGGGCATATTTTGCTGCTCCTGCCATTTTCATAGACTTGGTAATTTTCTGGATGTTTTTGATGGACTTTAGTCACCTGGTAATATCTTTCAAAGGTGCCATATTTCGAACTTGAATCCATTGCGGCTGCAAGGTCCAGGCTGACGGGGCGCTGGAGAACGTGGTAGCCGCAGCTCTGCTGAAGGTCAGTCACTCAGGCCTCAGCCAGAGGGAGATTTCTTTTTTTCCTTCATATACTTCTTGAATTTTCTACACTAATCATCTATTTGTATAAGAGATTACCTTCTGTGAGTTTTAGGAATACAGGACAAGATCAAAACAAATGAGTTAATGCAAACATGCTTTGCTTTATTGTTTTTTTAAAAAATTTTCATTTTGTGTAACAATCTTGCCTATGTAGTTTGTCAGTTGTTAAAGATATTCACGTGTTAGCTGAAAGAGAGAAATTTTTAAACTTTGTAACCATCTATTTTGGACCGTTATGTGTAATAAGTCTTCAATGTGTGTAATAAGTCTTTCAATTTAAATATTAGACAAAGCATGTGGAGAAATACTCACACAGGGTTTGCAGTGTAGAACTCTATATAAAATGATATTGCTTCTGAATAATTGGGGACATTTTTATAAGCTCAAAAGTTAAAGATGACTTGTAAGGAAATTAAGATGTTTGGGGGTTAGCCTATATATAACTAGCAATAGTTTTGATAACCCTCTTTTTAGTGGTAGAACACAGCAACTTGTAAAACAGCCCAGATTTATCCAGTCCCTGCCTTTTTTTGTGATGCACTAGTAGGTTTATTTTTCTCCAAAAACCCTCGAGTCATTAAATTTTGGATTTAACATTGATTTACTCCTTTTGAAGGTTTGCCAAATACAAAGATAAATTACTAAGCCTAAGAGATTAAGGGAGAATAATGGTTTGTTTTTAGTCAACACTGTGTTTAGTATTTTAATTATTATTATTTTAAATTAAAAAGCCAATGTGCCATTTCCAACCTGCTAATGGAGCTGGAGAGGAAAATAGCAACCATGTTCTGGAAACCAAAGAACTCTAATTGATCAGGCCAGGCTGCAGGGAGGGAGGAGCACCCACAGGATGTCTTAGCTCTGCTGTTTGCTGTGTTCTGGCAAAGTTTAGATACTAATTGACATTTAGTTGAATGCACTGGAGTCTTTGAGTGTAATTTCATGACTGTTGACAACTCCCATGCAGAAATCCAAGTGATTTTCCTTCAGTTTCATCATTTAACTCATGGCTCAGCCACAAGTTGGTAGTGTGTTATTAGCCAAGTAAGTTTTTCATCTGGACCTCATCTTCTAGGCCAGTAAAATAGGGCATTAGGTTGGAAAATAGTCTCAAACATCTTTTTCAGCTTTGAACTTGCCTCCTTCTCTCCTCTTCCGTTTACCATAAATAGCACCCTTTCTCACCAAACATTCAGTGTAGCAGTAAAGCTGATATTTAAAGTTGCAAGTAGTTATTTGCATTACAAATATCCCCACTGATAATAAATATATATTAACTTGTCTATGTATTTTAAAATTGTATATAATTCTATAATTATATGCAATTCTACAATATATAAAATTATGTATAATTTTATAATAACATGTAATTGTATAATATATAATTACATAATATATGTTGGATAATATTTATATATTACATATAAAATATGTAACAGACATACACATATATATATATATATAATACACACACACAAATACACGGGAAGGAAACTCCATTATGGAAAATGTACACATAGAATTCCCAAATCCCAAAAACTTTTCTGGGAGAAGTCAGAGAAAAAAAAATATATTTCCAAATCTGTAATGACACTTAAATGCAAAAATGCTTTGTAACTACTGTTTGGAAATTTCACTTTGGTGAATGCATGATGAGCTTGCTTCCTTTTATCCCCTTTGTTCATTTTCCTACCATCCGTAAACTGGAACCCTTTAAAGGAGGAAGTAAGAAATCTTTGCAAGCATTCATTTCATTTCAGTGGGATTGTTCTAGGTGGAGAGGCAGATTCAGGATTCAACAAACACAGCCGCTTAGCAAATTTCTTCTCAACATGGGCATCGCGTGCGTGTATAAAAGCGTGATTTACTTGGGATTTTTGAGGCAGCAGTAAATAAATTTGGAAGCATTGAATTGTATTAGAAAAACATGACTGAGCAGTTAAAGCTTTTTCTCAGTGAAATTAATGGTATGTTTGCTGGCAATCTCTTTCCCATGCATTAATATGGAAAAAGTGATTTACCAAAAAATGGTAATAGAAACCAGCAAATACCTTAATTTGTTGTATTATCCTGGCCAATTTAAAATTCGAGGAAGCAGAAATGGCACTGGCGGAGACACAGCGGTAGCAGCTGCTCCACGAGTCGGTGGAGCGCGGTCTCTGGGAGGGAGCGCCGCGTTGCCATGGCAGCGAGCGGGTCCCGGAGCAGCTCTGCCCCAGGGAGGAGAGGGGAAGGGCGGAGAGCGTCTTCCTTCGTTGGTATTTACGGCGTGGGGTGGGGGCGCGGCACACGATCCAGCATTTTTCTAAATCTTTGGGAGATACAGTATGTATTCATGTTGGTCCCTGCCTTCAGGAGACTTACAGTTAGGCTGGGCGCCTCCGCAAAATGCACCTGCTTATGTCCAGTGTCCTGAGGACTCAGGGGTGAGCCAAAGTTGACACAGCCCCGACCACAGGGAGTTGACTTCTTGGGAGAGATGTGAATGACACCGCAATTACAAGGGAGATGCATTTCTCAAAGGAAAGCTGTTGTGCATGCATTTGCAGGGGATCTGACCTGTTTGTGGTCTCAGGATAACTTCCTTGAGGAAGGCTGAATCTGTGAAGGCTGTAGCAGTTAAGGAAACTTTCTTTGAAGGAAGTTACGACTTCAATTAGATTTTGAAAAATAAATGATGCTGTTGTAGTTGTGGACTTTTAGCCTATTTACCTTGTGTTACTGCAAAATTAATAGGAGTTTGGAGTTGGGTCTAGAATTCATCCAATCTTTTTACATAGATGAAACAGAAGAACGGGAGGGATGAGAAGACCACAGATATGCTGAGAGGAGTAAGATCACACTGGAATGAGGCTGGAAGGAGCCCAAAGGGAGGCCGCATAGGGACTGAGGGCAGGCAGCCCCACATCCCAGGCAGCTGGCCTCCCCAGACTGGAGATTCTGACAGGAGCCCCCTTCATGCACCCCAATCCCTCTCTGAACACATGTCTCAGGTGGGTACAAATAAATCCTTGGTCTCAGAGTCCTAGAAAAGATCTTTTTCTTCCCTAGAAAACGAATCCATCATTTGTACGGTTGTAATAAGGTTAAGAACTTGATGAGGTTAGACAAGCAACAGTTCCTGCTGTCCTAAACCACATTCTGTCTGACTGCTGTGTTTGTTAAAACAATCTTTAAATTTTGGAATAGTTTTAGATTTATAGAAAAGTTGAAAGTACAGAGTCGCCATATACTCCTTACCCAATTTTCCCTTTTATTAATATATGGTACGTTTCTCACAACTAATGACCGGCTGTTGATATGTTATTATTAAAGCCCATTTGTTATTCAGATTTAATTAGTTTTTAACAAATGTCTTATTTCTGTCCTATAATCTCATCTAGGATTCCGTGTTACTTTTATTCATTGTATTTCCTTAGGTGCTTCTTGGCTGTGACAATTTTCAGACTTTTCTTGCTTTTGATGACTTTGACAGTTTTGAGGAGTACTGTCTCTGACAGCTTTTCAAAGGCATATACACCTACATGCTGATGGAAGACTTGATTGCCATTTGGCCATTTGCTTTTCTAAATGCTTCTTATCATTTACCTAATCTCTAATCTTGAGGTAGATTGCTTGTTGGCTTTGATTTTTCATCCCTCGCTGTACCCATTTTGGATGGAGGTACTAACCTCTCTTGACTTTGGACTTGATTATGTTGAGTTGTGTTGGCCAGTGGCACAGGGGCAGAAGTGACAGTGGGCACCCATGACTAAGCCTAGCCCTTAAGAGGACTCCTGTGATTCCACTTGACCTCTTTTGCTTCTGTCATTGCAGTGAGAGGAATATGCATGAGCTAGGCCACTGGTGGCCTGAGAGGAACATACCTGGGCTAGCCCACTCGTGGCTTGAGAAGAACATGCCTGGGCTAGCTCACTGGTGGCTTGAGAAGAACATGCCTGGGCTAGCCCACTGGTGGCTTGAGAAGAACATGCCTGGGCTAGCCCACTGGTGGCTTGAGAAGAACATGCCTGGGATAGCCCACTGGTGGCTTGAGAAGAACATGCCTGGGCTAGCCCACTGGTGGCTTGAGAAGAACATGTCTGGGATAGTCCACTGAAGTCTTGAGAAGAACATGTCTGGGATAGCCCACTGGCAGCTTGGGAAGAACATGCCTGGGATAGCCCACCAGTATTTGAGAAAGATGAGAAGCATGTGGAGCACAGCCACTTTCTGTTGAGCCTCATCTAGATCAGTTCACCCCAGTCTGCCTCTAGATGAATGGACGATAACCAATTATGGTTGTTTGTAGCCTCTGAGCTTTGGACACTTGTGACACTTGTTATATAGCAATAGTTAATTGAGATATCAGTTATATAGCAATAGTTAATTGAGATATCAGCTACCATTGAATAGATGGAAGGCTTTATAAAAACTTTAAAAAATATTTGGTATTAAAAATTTTTCTTGGTGGCTCACGCCTATAACCCCAGCACTTTGGGAGGCCGAGTCGTGTGGATCACGAGGTCAAGAGATCGAGACCATCCTGGTCAACATGATGAAACCCCGTCTCTACTAAAAAATACAAAAATTAGCTGGGCATGGTGGCGCACACCTGTAGTCCCAGCTACGTGGGAGGCTGAGGCAGAAGAATTGCTTGAACCCAGGAGGCGGAGGTTGCAGTGAGCCGAGATCGTGCCACTGCACTCCAGCGTGGGTAACAAGAGCGAAACTCAGTCTCAAGAAAAAAAAAATTTATTTGAAAACATGTAATCAAGGTGACCACTTTCCCCATTGGGTTATTTTAGTGTCTGTCATGAGAGAACATCTTTCTCATTGAAAATATGAGTTGCCTCATCTCTGAGCCAAAAGGACAATGTCTTTTGCTGTTTACAAACTAAGTAGTGATTTGTGAAAAATGAAAATTAAGCAGTTTATAAATGTTTTTATTCACTTATTCATCTCTTCAATAGCTATTTATCTAGTACCTAATATGTGCTGGGTATTCTGCTTGGTGCTGAGCACATAGCGTGAGTAAAAGTGGACACAGCCCGGACCCAAAGGGAACTGACTTCTTGGGAGGGATGTGAATGACACTGCAATTACAAGGGAGATGAATTTCTCAAAGGAATGCTGTTGTGCATGCATTTGTGGGTGGTCTGACCTGTTTGTGGTCTCAGGAAATCTTCTTTGAGGAAGGCTGACCTGAATTCTGCAGCCAAGAGGAATTGACTGGGCAGAAGAAGGGGGCCTTCTATGCAAAGAGGAGAGCACACTATGCAGCAGGGAGAAACATGGTGGCCTTGTAACCTGCACAAAGCCTGGTAGGGTTGGACATCAGGATGAGGAGGGGCCTGTGAGGGGAGGGGCCTGTGAGGCAGGAGGGGGTCTGTCTTCTGGCAGCCCAATAATTTAGCACCCTGATTATTTGGGACATCCCCATTTCCTTCTGCAGACACTGAAGTAGAGGAATAAATCCTTCTCTGTGCACCGTAGGAGCATGCTTTTTAAGCATATCAGGCCCAGGCATGTTCTTCTCAAGCCACCAGTGGGCTATCCCAGGCATGTTCTTCTCAAGCCTTCAGTGGGCTAGCCCAGGAATATTCTTCTCAAGCCATCAGTGGGCTAGCTCAGGCATGTTCTTCTCAAGCCACCATTGAGTTAGCGCAGGTATGCTCTTCTCAGGATACCAGTGGGCTAGCCCAGGCATGTCCTTCTCAAGCAACAAGTGGGCTAGTCCAGGTATGTTCTTCTTAGGCCACCAGTGGCCTGGCCCATGCATATTCCTCTCACTGCAATGACAGAAGCAAAAGAGGTCAAGTGGAATCACAGGAGTCCACTTAAGGGCTAGGCTTAGTCATGGGTGACCACTGTCACCTCTGCCCCTGTGCCACTGTAACTCGGGAGGGGCAAGAAGGTACATGCTGATTAGAGACTTCCACAGGGGCTAGCTGAGCATTCAGCAGTAGGGGGAGTATATGGGTGGTGGAATCTGGCAGCAGGAAGAAGGTAATGAGGGCCAAGGTGGTTTGGGGTTTGCAGGGGTGTCCTAAGTTGATGGTTCTTATGGCAGGGCCTTGGATACTCATCTCTAAATCAGTCTGGTTCCCACCTTCCCAAGATGATTCTGTAAGACATGTCCTTCTAATAAATTCATTTTCTGCTTTAGTTACCCAGATTCTACTTCTGTTGTTAAACTGAAGAACCCTGATAAGAACAGACAGGTAGATGCCAGATCATGCCAGCTCTTCCAGGTCATGTTAAAGAATGTGGCCACTTGCCTAAGAGACCCAAAGGTCCATACAGAGGTATTGGAGAGGGGAGGTGACTCATTTTGGAGCTAGCAGTTGTAGCCTGGTGTCATTTGAGTTTCTCCAGAAGAAGACCCTAAGACAAGAACTTGAGTATCATTTACCTAGGAGGCGACCCCAAAAAGCACTAACAGGGGAGAAAAGGCAGCCAATACAAGGTGTGTTATCAGGCCAGTTACTACTGTGCATAACTAGGGGTCAATGGAAATTCTGGGAACAGAACATGTCTCGACATCATTCCATGTGAGGGAGGACGGAACTGGACTTTTTATCCACCAACTACCATCTATCATTGGTTGAGGGCTTCTCTGGTGGGGGAGCATTCCCTACCCAGAACTTCCAATCTGCCCTGAACAAGGGCCAAGTGGGAACTGCCTCAGGTGAAGGTTGCAGGTATTAGCAGCTGGAAACCACAGAATCTCTGCGCCCAGAAATAGTCAGGCCTGAGGAGAGTGGGTGGGACACAAGAGTGTCAGTTCACCTGGATAAAACACTAGCTGGCCTTTACACCTTATAAACTAAAAATGGTATCCTAGGCTGGAGGCTGTAGAAAGAAACACCAAGAGTGCCCTGTGCTGCCCATGGAAAACTGAGCAATTGAAAGAAGATATAACAAAGCTTTAGTTACTTTCTGTTTAGTCCCTATTTATAGTTTGTTTCTGCTTCAGAGGGAAGTTTAAAATATGCAGAACTTGGTTTTACAGTTCAGTAGACTGAGGTTAGAACCTTGGCTCCGCATTAACAGCTTTGTAATCTTGGGCATGTTATTTAACCTCCTGTTCCTGGAAGCACCAATTACGTTAGTTTGCTAGGGCTGTGAGAACAGGTGGCTATAAATAACAGAAATGTATTTGCCCACAGTTCTGGAGGATACAAGTCCGAGGTCACAGCGATGGCTTGTTTTGTTTCCTCTGAGGCCCCTCTCCTTGGCTTGCAGATGGCTGTCTTCTCCCTGTGTCCTCACATGGTCATCCCTCTGTGTGTGTCTGTGTCCAGATCTCCTCTTATAAGGACGCTATTTGCTATGGTCTGAATGTCCCTCAAAATTCTTGTGTTGTAACTGAATTCTCATTATGGTGGTATTAAGACTTAAGGCCTTGGTTGGGCGTGGTGGCTCATGCCTGTAATCCCAGCACTTTGGGAGGTGGAGGTGGGTGGATCACCTGAGGTCAGGAGTTGAACACCAGCCTGGACAACATGGTGAAACCCTGTCTCTACTAATAATACAAAAATTTGCAGGGCATGGTGGTGTGCGCCTGTAATTGCAGCCACTAGGGAGGCTGAGGCAGGAGAATCACTTGAACCCAGGAGGCGGATGATGCAGTAAGCTGAGATCACGCCACTGCATTCCAACCTAGGCAACAAAATGAATTCTCTCTCAAAAAAAAAAAAATAAATAAAATAAAAAAGAAGTAGGGCCTTTTGGAAAGTGATTAAATCATGAAGGCTCCACTTTAATGAATAAATTAATGCCCTATAAAAGAAGCATCAGAGAGAGTTCACCTTTCTTGTCCTTCTGTCACTTTTACCGTGTGAGGATACAGTGTTTCTCCCTTCTGGAAGATACAGCAACAAGATGCAATCTTGGAAGGAGAGACTGGTCTCCTCACAGACCCCATAACTGCTGGCCTTGATCTTAGACCTACCAGCCTCCAGAACTGTGAGGAATATGTTTCTGTTCTTTATAAATTATTCAGTCAATGGTATTTTGTTATAGCAGCACAAATGAACCAAGACACAAGTCATACTGGATTAGGGCTCACCCGTATGACATGGCCTAACGTTAATTACGTCTTCAAAGGCCTATATCCAAATACAGTCTCATTCTGAGGAGGGGAGGTTGGGCCTTCAGCATATGAATTTTAGGGGGGCACAATTTATCCCATAACACCAATGAAATGGCTTACTTACCAAGATTGATGACTTACTCATCAATACTCCCTTCAAGACCCTTGCCTCCATGTGCCTACCAACGCAAAGTAAACAAACTTTTCATAAACTTTTCCAGTCCCAACAAGTTCCCTGACTTGCAAGACCAACTTCAAAATCACCCAGCTCATAAGACCATTTTCCACTAAGACAATGTTCTCTCTTACTGCAGTAAGTCTGATAAGCTTTGCTTAATCGACAGGTTTCTTTTGTGGCCTTTGGAGAGTAGAAAAGATTGAATAAAATGATGAATGAGGACTCTGTTACAGTACCTGGCATTTAGTGGTGTTTAACCAATGTTAGGGAAGAAAACTAACATTGGTTAAACACCACTAAATGCCAGGTACTGTAACAGAGTCATATATCCCAGGAGAGAAGATTTTCAGAGCACGAAGAATAATTTTTATTTTTCTTCCTTTGTCATGCCCAATTGACAAAACAATCTCACTTCAAAAACCTGCTGTCTCTCTGTTTTGTCTGAATAAATCTATGCCTGATACAAGTCAGCAGTTTCTAGATTGTTTTCAACTCTTTTTCATAGTCTTGGAATTTTGGAATCAATTAGAGGTTAGTGAGAGGTTTTTTCATGTGTAATATAATTCTGTTGAAGATAGCAATTGGTGGGAATCTTGGAGACTAGCAGTTGAGTGTGCATGATGGAATCAACTACTGTTATGTAAATTACAAGAAAATAGAGGATAATTTGTTTCTCCCTGTAGGGTCAGAGCATGGTGCTCTTCACACGGAAAGAAGTACTTATCATTACCTGATTTTGTTGGAGCTTTATATGCCTGTCTTTCCCCAAAACAGAAAGCTTTTAGAAGAAAAGGGTTATTAGCTCTATACTTGCTAGGCAATCCAAGACAGAGTCCACACAAAGTAAAACTTCAACATAAACTGATTGAGTAGAATTGAATTTAGTCCTCAGCAGTGAGGAGAGCATTAGAGAATGGGGAAGAGGGAGGACATGTGCGCCTTTCATGGGTGAGCTGCTTGCCATACTTCTTTCACTGCAATCCTGTGTGGTCAGAATTGCTATCGTCTTCTAACAGACGAGGAAACTGAAGTTGAGAGAGGATAACTGGGCCAAGGTCACAGTTTTGAGAGACTACAGGGACAGACTGAAATCCAGATCTAACTAATACTGCTTCCTAATGGAAAACAATGAAAAAAATTGCCGCTTTCCTGTTGAGTAACTTGGGTGGATGATGTTGAAAGCAATTTAT
This sequence comes from Cebus imitator, assembly GCF_001604975.1. Classification (NCBI taxonomy): domain Eukaryota; kingdom Metazoa; phylum Chordata; class Mammalia; order Primates; family Cebidae; genus Cebus; species Cebus imitator. Next base: position 2,558,587 of record NW_016107790.1, read on the forward strand.
TTAAGGCAGCTGAGACATTACTGGTTGGCATAACAAAGACAGCATAACCCAATCAGCCAACAGAAGGGGGGAAAAGCAGAAATAATCAACAGGGCTGTTTGATGCCCCCACTTTGCTTGTTTTAATAATGTGTTGCTTTTCATGTGCTTGCCTTGGTTTTAGTCACAACCATTACACATTTAAGCCAGTCCTGACTTTCTGGTTAGTTCTCCAAGGATGTATAAGGCAGAAGGACTCTAACCTTGCCCATATTCCTTCTGCATTCTCTTCTGCAAGCTGGAAGTGGCTTTTAGAAACTCCCAAAGACTGTCTCTGCCTGAAGGCTTTTCTCTGACTCACTTGATGTGTGCCTAAGAAAGAGTCACGTGCTGGAGAACTAATCTTCCCTGAGCACACTCCAGCAGTCCCTGACAGGGACTTTGCAGATAAACACCCAACTTTCTTTCCATTGGGTGGATAATTGAGTCATGTTCTCCACAGTTTCTCAGAGGTCCTCAGCAAGCCTGAGACCCAGTTGCCCACACTGGTAATTTCCTCAAAAATATACACTTTACGGTGTTTCTTTCCTCTCCTGTCTCACTTCCTCATCCCCGGATTGGTGCTTCCTAAGGAACTTGACCTGGGTACAAAACCCTTTTAGACCAAGTGGGCTGGCCAGGGAGTGGAGACATGAGAACGCGTCTCTTCTCTGCTGCCGTGGATAACGGCAGTTATGAAAAGAAGACACTGATTCCAGGAGGACGCGTCTTGGGAACGAGGGAAGGAGTTTCCCTGAGGTTCACTGTAGGAGGAGGAATTCAAGTTTCAGAATATGTCCTATGAGTTTTACATGATTTCTGAAAACAACATGGATCAAAGCTAAGTGTCTCCTGGGCACACACCTTTTGCAGTAGAAGAGCTCTCCCTGGAAAGGCACTCCATATGCACATGGATGTTTGAGAAGTTCTGCCTTATGAATCTAAAAATAATATGAGAGAAACATAAAACCTTGAGCTTCAGTTGGTTTTCCCTCATTACATCTGCTTGTTTACCTGCCCATCTGAGCTCTGCCTTTTCTTTCTGAAAATATCTTCTAGACTCTTTAGTCCTGATAGATTTTCCCCATTATTAATAAATTTTCCTATCCAAAAAATTAAGTCAAACTATTGTATCACTGATTCCAGATGCTTGCCAATACCTTCAAAATTAATGTAGTATCAATTAGTCATGAGACATTGGGCCCAAAAAAGTCACGTTTCTGAATTTAAGTTGTCCAAAGAAGGATTTGAAGTTAGCTGAGATCCATTTTGATACATGCTTACATGATTCAAAGTCCCTAGAGTTTTGGTCTGGCTGTACCAAAAAGCATGTTCAAGAACACATCTGTGGTAGGTTGCTGGAGCAAGGTCCCTGATTTATCCCCCACCTCCCACTGTTCACTCCCTTGAGATTTTCTGCCCATACTGGCCCTAGGCCTGGCCATGTGACTTGCTTTAGCCAATGGAATAGAGTGAACATGCTATAAACAGTGGCTTGAAAAACGCTTCTGCACGGGGGCTTGTTCTCTGTTGCTGCATCTTGGAATGCTGTGACCACCAGCATGTGAATAAACTTAGGCTACCCTGTTGGAGACATACAGGTCCCACTCCCTTGTACCTCCCAGACAGCGGCCAGCATTAAAACCAGAAATATGAGTGGGGCCATTCAAGACCAATCAGATCTTGCTCACGCCATCAGCTGACTATCTCTACATGAAGAACCCCAGGCAAGACAAGCAGAAGATCCACCCAGCCGAACTCATCCTAAATGTCTGACCCAGATTATAGTGAACTAATAAACACTTTTTGTGGTAATCTATTACGTCTTAATGGCTTGTTACATAGCCAAAGCTAACTTACTGGAACTTTTTTTTGTCTTTTTCTTACCAGTGTGTAGCTTGGTAACTATTTTAAAATGGGGAATTATAGGAGCCCAGGTATAAAAAAATGTCATTTTAATAGTCAGAAATTAGTTACAATTTACAACTAATTATTTAATGGCTCACTAATGATTAATTCTCGGTTGACTACATCCTATCTGATGAAAAAACATGTTTTTCTCACAAAGCATGCTCTGTCTTCAAACACTGGCTCAGAAATGAGCGTTACACATAACGAGATGGGGGCTTTTCTCCTCTCTCTTATTCCCCACTTTCTGATTGCAGCTGAACTGCATAATCCTGCTCTGGCTGTTCTGATTGTGTGTATGCTCTTCCCATGGGCTTCTTGTCTAACGTGGCAGATGTATTTCTCTCTGTCTCCCTGAAGAAATGACAATAGAAGTAAATTGTGGCCCTGTAGCTTATTCAAAGCTGCTGAAAGCAGAAGTAGGCTTCGGAGAAACCTAGCAGAACTTTGACATTCATAGGCATCCCTGGCAGATGGTGACTGTTGGGTGGAATGCCCCGTGGAGATGAAAGACCACCAGCCACAAGTGCTTTTGGACCATATTGCTTAGAAAATGACAAACATACTTATTGTTTCCTGACTTAAGTCAAAATAAAACAGACCAAAACAACTCCCACGCTGCAATCACAGACACTTGACATTATCCAACTCATATACAATGCAGAATGCATTTTGCCTTTGAAACAGGCTGGTAATGTTGGTTTTCATCTATATGAAATGATGAAAAGCATCTTTTTTTTTTTTTTTTTTTTTGATAGGACTTGGGCAAATGAAAAACGTGATAACAACTCAACCTCAATACATTTTGGATCTCAAATGCCCTTCATCCCTCATAGAGGTCAGGCATGAAGCCCCTGCAGAATCTCTAAACAGCGCATAAGAGACTGGAATGCAAGTTCAAGGACTGGAGTTTTCTTTGACCACTTCGTAGATGGAAATTGAACTGGAAATGGCCTTCGGTTTTCTTTGGCATTCAGAACTGTGTTCCAGCTAGGAGCTCACTGTAAGCAAGTAAATCAGAATATAACCTACATGGCAGATCTTAAAATACATCCAGTCATGCAACTAAGTTGCATCCAAAGCCCAGGATTAATGCTAGAGATGACTGACACATCAAAACAAATCTGAATGACACATACATTTTAAAAGACTATCTGCAAAATAGAATCGGGCAAACGTTTTTTCTCTTCTGATTTATTCTCTTCATCTCTGCTGCAGGCAACCTTCCAGCTATTTGGTTATTATTAATAACTATTCCATTTCCAGCCATTCCATAATAGTCCTTCCTGCATCTAGATCTTTTTTAAAAAAAATTATTTTCTTTGTTTTTCCAACCTTTCATGTGTCGTTTATGCGTTCTCTTTAAAAAAAGAAACTCTTCCCATGTCTCTTTTATTTTGGGCGTAATATTTTATTATCATTTCTATTTTCTGTTACTTCTTAGTCCTCCTCTTTCAAAAACTGTCTTGCAATTGAATGTGCACTTGAATAAAAAGGAACTGGGATGAAAATGTCCGAAGAGAACGCTGGAGGGATAGGGGGAGTCGTATTGAGGTGGAGAGGAACAGATGGCAGCTGTTAGTAAAAGAAAAACACGTCTAATAAATGAAGATTTAGTTGCCTATTTTTCAAATCCGAGTTTGTCAAGAGGGACACTAATGGACACTGCCAGAATTGGCAGGCAGCACAGTAGGAAATGCAGGAAATTATCCCCACACCAGTGAGAAAAGGAAAGAAATGATGGGTCAATCAGGCCTGGATGAAGCTTTGGATAATTCCAGTGAATCTCAGACTACGAATATCTTTGTGAAGAAAGTTTAATGGGGGAAAATTATGTATAAGCAATCTCATTTCTCTCCCTCACGCTCACCACTTTGTACTGGGGGACAGTTGAGTCAGCTCTCAAGTTCTTTATTAGGGAGACTTTGGGAGCTGAGAGAAAATTAGCGCATATGGAGAGGCTACGTTGATTTACCTAATTAAGAGCTAGCAGGAGCGTCTGTTGGGAGAGAAGAAAAGACTTTGGGTCAGAATTTTGGGGAAGCTGGGAGATGTCGGGGCAAGAAGAGAGAATGTGACACTCTCAAAAAGCTGAGAAAACAAGGAAGGAAAGAAAAGCGGACTTTAGGAAATGCTCCCATTAGCATTCTTTGGAAGAGGAAATACTAGCATTAATTTTTAATGACTTTTGGCTGCTGAACCAGATTTTTTTAAAAGCCTGCACTACATAGGGCCTGAGAATTACTTATGTCACAGGAAATCTCCTTGTGCATTCAAGTCTTAGAATCTATCTGCCATATCACAATATTACATATCAGAACCATAACATCACACATCACAGCACCAGAAACATGGGGGTGGTGAAGAAAGGAGGCATTGTTAGTTTAATGATCAAGCACAACTTGATGCTGCGTTATAATTCTAACTTTTTACAGGGCTGTGTATCTCCTGTAAGATTCCATCCTGAGTCCTGGAAAAAAATGCTCGGTTACCAGCACTCCAGTTTCACTTAGAATCAGACCCTGACACTGGGATTTGAGAGCAAGTAGTTTATTTGGCGATGGGCCCAGAAAGCTCTAGTAGGGAAGAAAGGGAGAGAGACAGGGAAGGGAAGGGAAGGAAACCCGTAGAGGCCGTGTCTTCAAACTTGTTATCCGAAGAAAACTGCACAAGTGCTTGCTGACATGGTATTTCATGGTATTTCACCTCTATATACCCGAGGCTGATATACATCCATACACACATACACGTATACTTTTAAAGCATTTGCATGACTTAGGTAACTGACTGCACCCGTTTTTCACTTACATCAGCCAACCCTGGGTCAGTAACAATGGAGATGGAAGAGAGACTAGAAACGTGTGAGGGCAGCAAAAAGAGAGGCAGGTCCTGTGAGACGGTAGCTAATATTTACTGGGCAGGCACAACTTGCCCACACCGGGTGCCGAGTGCCTTCCATCCTGAGCAACCCTATGCGGTCAGGACCCCTGAGACCCATCTGACCTATGAAGAAGGAGCCTTAAAGAGGGTAAGGCTCAGGAGTGGAACCCAGGCGGCGGTGGCGCACTGGCTCCCAGCGGGAATGATCGCGTTGTTAACAGAGATGCCGGCGAGGCTGGGCGTTAATCTTTAACCCGGGGGCGTGGACGCGGCTTTCGTGTCCAGGGAGTCCGAGAGCCCCTTGCTCCTGTGCCTGCCTGGCAGGTGTGTCCGCGCGGCCTTGGATTCACAGCGGCCGGGGGTGAAGCCACGGGGACAGGATGACAGCCACGGGAGGGGACGCCGCAGCCCCGCAGGAGGCCGTGTCGGCGCTTCACCTTCGCCCAGGGCCAGACCCGCCCCCACGCCAGGCCTCCCTTCTCTGCCTTATTCCCTGCCCAGAACCCGAGCCTGCGGTGTGCAGGACGCGCGCCCCCCGGCTGCCCGCGCCTCTGGTTCTCTGCCCCGTTTGGAGCGGAGGGAGCTGTGTGGGCCCCTCGGCTCCGCCCCTGCCCGTGGAGGGAGGGGGGGCCCGAGAACCGCGCCGGGAGTCGCAGGCCCCGCAGAGACCCGCGAGAGTGGCGCGGTGCCCCCCGCCGCTTTCCGCGCAGGAGGGCGGCCCCCGCTGGAGAGCCGCAGAGTGATCGGCCCGCTGCTGGTTCCCTTACAGAAAAGCATCCAGGGTCAGCCAAGCTCACCGCTCACTCCCATAAATAAGTGTGCAAATCCTTGGTTGTGCAGTTCTGAAAAACCTAATTTCCTATATTTTTCTCCCGCCTCTTCTCTACTCAACTCTCTGGCCCAACCATTCCCACCGCAACCAACACATTGAGGAAGACACACACCGTCACCGCCACCACATCACACTGAGAGTCACGCAGTTAGGACAAATTCATGCCGGGGGCGTCAGAGCGGGATGAGCCCTGGGAGGAGCCACAGAAGTCCCAGGCCCTGGTTCCTGGGTCTTGGGCCGGAGGAATCCAGAGAAGCCTGCAGAGACTTTTCGGGGAGACTCCCAAGTGGGCTAAGTGCTTATGGCCCTGACTTATTTCAGAAAGAAATTGAAAAGTCTTTTCAGCATTTAATATCTCGTGTTGTAAGGAAGTTCTTCATTATGTCTCTCCTAAATCTCTATTTCTGCAAGTCAGCCATCAGCACATTCCCGAGTTTTGCTAACACAAAAGGAACATTAAACACAGCAAGCATGAAAGGAGTTACACGTACATTAGTAAACATTCAAGAAGCTTCTGATAATGTTAAGTGGCAAAGGCAACACGTGAAAATTCAATTTTTGAGGCCACTGACTAGCAGACACTAAAGAATTGGAAGAGATCTTAAAAGAATCAATAAAATAAATCAATATTCCCTGCTAGAATTTTAAAAATTGTTGAAAAGTAAAAACTAGCGTCTTTGGGTTCATCTGATTTAATGTGTAATAAAAGCAGAAAAAACAAACCCACCTTCACAGACAAGCTAGACACCAGCCCGTACCTCACGTTAGGCCACTGCACATAGACTTGTCCTGCCCTGAATCGTTCACATCCTAGGCAGTAACAGTAGTTACTCAGAGCATAACTCAGGCCATACCCTGTTAGCTCACCATCACCAAACCAATGAGGCTTCTACATGGGTAATAAATATTGCCTGGAGCAGAAGAATTTCACTTCCTGTAGATTTGGAAAAACCGGCCTGGCTTGATTCATTCCCAATTCTGTCCCGAGTTTGAGTCTAAAAGCCTCAGCATTGTTTTCAAGCCTGGCTCTGATTTTTCCTGATATTGCAAAGTTGGTGCCCACTGCAACACAGAATAAAAAGCTGCAACACAAAATAAAAAGCTACCTAGAGAGGAAATCAAAGCAGATTGGAAATCCTGAAAATTGCTAAATGGTAGGTCCATTTATCCAGTGAGTTGCTATTTCAAGACAGGGATTAAATGGCTAAAACTGCTCGGTTTTTGGTCACCTACATATTTGTGTGGCAGGGTATATTAATACTCAGAGTAATACAATCTCTTTGGGGTGGGTGTAGGGACGTGGGGAGGTGAGGTTGAGGTCCATTTTTCTCCTGAAAAAGGAGCATTTAGTCTTTGGAAGAAACAAAAGCATGTCGTTAATGGAGTGCTATCCTGGCTGAGAAATGGAGTTTTTAGATGGAGTTTTGCTTTGTGCATATGAGCTATTCATTTACAATCAGGTACACATGATTTGTGTCTCATTATCTATTAGGAAATGTTCTTCAAATGGGTTTGGGGCTGGATTTTTCAGGGGGCAGAGGGAACAAACAACTACTCTTTTGTCTTCCAGCCTGTCAGCCTCAACGTTCATGTCGTCCTGCCATTAACAAGAGTTGACTTGCAGAGAGAAACCTCATAATTATAGCATGTTATTGGCTGACTCACCCCACAGTGACCCAGAAAGCAACTCTGGAGGCCTCCCCCTATTCAGAATGCAAACAAGTTGGGGAATGAGGTTGGCGAGGGGGAGAAAAGTGGGCTTATGTTTTTCTTGTTTGCCAGCCTCTCTCTGCTTTCCCTGCAAAGTGACTCGAAGGTCTTGTCAATTGCTTCCTCCTGGGTTTTAGTGTTGTCAGTGGCCCTCTTGGAAACAAAATATGAGTTGCTTTAGGGTCTCTTCTGGCGATGGAGGTCAGGAGCAGCAGGAATAGAAGGGGGAAGGTAAGCACATCCCTGAAGAGAGAGTTTTATAAAATCTTTTTTTTTTTTTTTTGAGGCACAGTCTTGCTCTGTTGCCAGGCACCAGGCTGGAGTGCAGTGGCATGATCTCGGCTCACTGCAACCTCTGCCTCCTGGGTTCAAGCAATTCTCCTGCCTCAGCCTCCCGAGTAACTGGGACTACAGGCGCTCGCCACCACGCCCAGCTAATTTTTGTATTTTTAGCAGAGACGGGGTTTCACCATGTTGGCCAGGATGATCTCGATCTCTTGACCTTGTGATCTGCCGGCCTCTGCCTCCCAAAGTGCTAGGATTACAGGTGTGAGCCACCGCGTCTGAGGACTAGCTTACTCACATTTTTGGAGCTAGACTGTCAGCTCTTGGCCAGGTGTGGCTTTGAAGCCCTGGAAACATGGCTGGTCTGAGTTGAGGTGTGCTGTGAGTAGAAAATACACCCTGGATTTTGAAGACTAAGGATGAAAACAGGAGCGTAACTATCTCACTAACATAGTTTAGAATATTAATCATGGGTTGAAATGGTAATATTTTGGATATATTGGGTTAAATGAAATATATTATTAAAATTACATTTTAATTGCCTTGTCTTTCTTTTTAAAATGTGCCTACTAGAAAATTTAAGATCACCTGTGTGGCTTCCTTTATATTTCTAGTGGATAGCGTTCGTCTTGATGGTGAATTCAGAGGGGAAGATGCCTTGACGAGGTTAGTGGCTCAAATTCTCCTGCTGGGAAGTAAAGTCAGTACTTGTGGGAAGAGCCTGAGAAGAGACGGAGAAGAGTTGGGTTTGGGACATATAAATCTGAGAAGTCTGTATTCTAGACACAGAGTTTATCTGCTCTATTTTCCAGTTTAATTATAGTTTCTTTGGGGCCAGCTTGGTGACTATACCTAAAATATCCCTGGGAACACACACTCACTCACTGTTCCACCACTATGGCACCTCTCTTCTCGTAGTCTAGAAGAGAAGAATGTTATCAGGATAACAAAAAAAAAAAATATCTGAACTGACCTCTAACTGGGAAATTTCCCACTGTCCTATGTACTGTTCTTTGCACAGTAGGAAATTTCCCAATTAGGGGTCAGATCAGATGAGTTTCTTGTTATCCTGATGATATCCAGGGTTTCAGTTTGTTGTTCGGTTAGTTGTTTGAACACTTTGCGCTTGGCTTTCTTGTTTGCTACAAATGTTAATATTTGGCCTATTGGCTTCATAGGAGCGATATATGGATCAAATAAGTTAATGGTTTTAGAAGTATTTTCGGAACATGTTAAATGGTTCTTAACAAGTAGGCTGCTCTCTTCAAAAGAGAAGAGTGCCAGTTAAGAAAAGAAGATTTACTTTCTGAGAAACTACAAGGAATCAGAAGTCCCTCATTTCTCTGACTCCGAGGTGGATGTCACCCTCTGATTGCTCCCACACTGATTTCAGAATTTGGGCTTAGCAGGAGGACTATGCCAGAATGGTGAGCTGACTTCCAAGGTTTGAAGTCCATAAAAATCTAGTCTCTAAACCTGAAAAATGTGAACCTGCTTTTCAATGTCATCTGCTTTATAAAGAACCTTTGATGAAAGGACGTGTTTGGAGTCAAAATAGATAATTCTCAATAATAGAGGTTGCAGAGTAAAGCAGTCAGGCTATAAAATCTGGATGGAATATCTTCTATTTATCTGGTCCCTTTGTTTAGTTAGGCCTGACATGGGCCCATACTGAATGAGGAAGAGGGAGCAATGCTACCCCTATAGATTTTTAGCGCAAGCTGGCTCTAATGGCGTTTAAGGTATATGCCAATTACAGAAGGAGGGAAATGGAAAGAGAATTATTCCCTGGAGATATTACTAGGCCTATAAAATCAACTTTGCAGCCACTGTTTGATGTCTTGTAAAACTCACAGCTTCCTATTTCACTCTAGTCTAGATTCTTTGTGGGGTCAGCCATGGGGGTCATGCTTCCTAAAGATGTACTGTACTAGGATCACAAGATGTAGGTTCTTGTCCCAGCCCTGATCTACCCGCAATAAACTACATAATGAAGGCACATCCATCATTGTCAACATGCACTTTAATGGCATAAGGTGCATCTTAAAAGCTGAGGACTCTTCACGTTCTCCCAGAATGAAGTGATAAATCACCACTTTTGGACTCAGTCATCTGCTTGCTGGGTCACCTTGGAAGACCAGCAGCTTACTACTTCAGTTAAAGGCGATGCCACCACCTACCCCTTCATTGCTCCTATTGGGATACGAATCAGGTTATGCGTGTTTACATTTTTAAAGAAATAGATACATAAGAGATATTCATGTGATATTTATCAGGAAATAAGTTAGTCAACTTAAGTGAATTTTTTCAGAAACAGGAACTTACAAATTTAGCACCAAATGTTAAAAAGTAGGTGTTTTCAATGGAAATCTTTCTAAAATCTGCTACAATGCACAATAGAAATTAACATTTTTTTTCTTATAAGCAGAAGGCTTCATTATCATGTTCAACTAACACACAGTCATGAAAATGGAGGGTGTCCAAGGAGGTTTGCTCTATGTTTAATGGCCTCAAACTACAAACTACTCTAGTTGTTGATCTTTCTAAATTTTTACCCCTTCCATCTCTGAGGAAGGCCACTTATTTACTTTTTCCTTGAATATTTTTTCATGGCCTACTTGGTGCAGGGTGGCTCTATGACCTGCTAGGTACATAGAGATAAATGAAACCTACTCTCTGATCTTAAAGAAATCACTCTTCAGTGAGGGAACAGACTGATTTTGAGACCTTTCTCTCTCTTTCTTTCTCTTACTTTCTTTCTTTCTTTCTTTTCTTTTCTTTCTTTCTTCTTTCTTTCCTTCTTTTCTTTCTTTCTTTCTCTCTCTTTCTTTCTCTCTCTTTCTTTCTTTCTTTCTTTCTTTCTTTCTTTCTTTCTTTCTTTCTTTCTTCTTTCTTTCTTTCTTCTTTCTTTCTTTCTTTCTTTATCTTTCTTTCTTTCTTTCCTTTTCCTTCCCTCCCTCCCTCCTTCCTTCCTCTCTTTACTTTCCTTTCTTTTCCTTCCTTTCTTTCCTACTCTTTCTTCTTTCTTTCTTTCTTCCCTCCCTCCCTCCCTCCCTCCCTCCCTCCCTCCTTCCTTCCTTCCTTCCTTCCTTCCTTCCTTTTCTCTCTTGAGATGGAGTTTTTGCACTCCCAGCCCGGAGTGCAATGGCATGATCTCGGCTCACTGCAACCTCTGCCTCCTGGGTTCAAGATATTCTGTTTCAGCCTCCCAAGTTGCTGGGACTACAGGCACATGCCACCATGCCAGGCTAATCTTTGTATTTTTAGTAGAGACAGGGTTTCACCATGTTGGCCAGATGGTTTTGATCTCTTGACCTTGTGATCTGCCTGCCTCAGCCTCCCAAAGTGCTGGGATTACAGATGTGTGCCACCGTGCCTGGCCAAAGACTTATATTTCAATTCAAGAAAATATCGTTTGAATAACTGCACATGCATAGATTGGGAACATTTATTTTTGGCATTTCAGAGATCAAGATAAGAGGAACAAGGCAAGTTCTCAACCAGTGTTGGCTATTTATATATTATTACCTTCTTTAGCTTTTTCAAATGTTGTGAATATCAGGTAATAAAATTGCCACATAGGAAAATATATCACGATTGCTTATTATCATCAATGTTTTTTACCTTGTGATAGCAACCTAACCTCCAAACAGAGCCTGGGGGAAATGGCCAAATTTCATCTTTAGAGGTATACTTTTGCATTTCTAAGCTGATTAGGTATCAGCAAATGTCTCAGCAAGTGTCTCAGCAAGTCTTATCAAGGGGACAGTGTGGTGGATGGAATGACTACTGCATGGAAACAGCACCCCTTGGTGCCATTCTCATAATAGTGAGTGAGTTCTCCTGTGATCTGGTTATTTAAAAGTGCGTAGCACCTGCCTCCTCGTCTTTCTATTGCTCCTGACTTGGAAAATGCCTGCTCTCCCTTTGTTTTCTGCCAAGATTGGAAGCTTCCAGAGGCCTCCCCAGCGGCAGAAGCCACTATGCTTCCTGTACAGGCTGTAGAATTATGAGCCAATTAAACTTCTTTTCTTCTTCTTTTTTTTTTTTTTTTTATGGAATCTTTCTCTGTCAACCAGGCTGGAGTGCAGTGGCACCATCTTGACTCACTGCAACCTCCTTCTCCCAAGTTCAAGTGATGCTTCTGCCTCAGCCTCCTGAGTAGCTGGGATTACAGGCACCTGCCACCATGTCTGCCTTAGTTTTGCGTTTTTAATAGAGATGGGGTTTCATCATGTTGGCCAGGCTGTTCTTGAACTTCTAACTTCAAGTGATCCACCCACCTTGGCCTCCCAAAGTGCAAGGATTACAGGCATGAGCCACTGTGCCAGGCACCTCTTTTCTTTAAAATTTACCCAGTCTCAGATATTCCCTTATAGCAATGTGAGAACAGACTAATATACCATGGTTTAGTACTCTGCGGAGTATTTAATATTTCTTGACACATATTTTCTTTCACTGTTTTTAAAATTAATTTGGGAGACTGTTTTTGAAGTTCGGCTTTTCTGTTAACTTTCTGGAACATAGTAAGGATGAGAATATTGCGCTTGGATTAACAAAGTGTCTCCCAGCTCATCAATTGTCTAACACTCATCCCTGCTGCTTTTGTTTCCACCTTGCTGACATAGCCCTCACTATTATTTAAGGCCATGTGAAAAGAGAAGCTCTCTTCATTGACTCACTTCTCTTCTGATCATGGCTTTAGCAGCACAGATTGCCAAGCTCTCTATAACCTGCCTCTGGTTAATCTTTTCAATTTGTGGTGGACTGTGCAAAAATGGCCACAATACGTCACTGCTCTCTGCTTCCTCGCTCCCTCTGCCATGTGACTTTTCAGATTCTTCCATCGAGAGTCAGAGTCTGTTTCCCCTCCCCTTAAATCTGGGCTGGACTTTGATTTCCTTTGATATTTACTCTGTGATACATTTGGCAGAAGTGGTGATGTGCCAGTTCTGAAGTTAGGTCTCAAGATGCTTGGCAGCCTCTGCTCTCCTTGGGACCCTACATAGTCACCAAGCTGGGCTAGCCTCCTGGAAGATGGAAGACCACATGGGGCAGAGTTGAGTCAGTTCAAATGCCCCAACCAGAATCCCAGAAATGCTAGAGGTCCTGGCTAAGATCAGCAAAGTTGCCTCCATGACCAACAGCTGTCCATAGATGTATGAGAGAGCCACCTAGCTGAGCTTGGTTTAAATTAATGACTTGCAGAACACTTAGTTAAATAAACCATTGTTGCTTTAAGCTATTAAGTTTTGGGATGGCTTGTTATGCAACAATAGCTATGTGATACACATACAAAACTCCCTTCACTGCAGCCACCCGCCTTTCTTTCTAGCCTAAAAAAAGGGGAATTTGTTCTCTCCTTAAGACCTTTGCAGTTCTGCTTAGGATACTCTTCCCTCAGGTCTTTGCACGTTTAGCTCTTTTTTGGGGGGAGTCAAGCCTTAGCCCAAATGCAGGCTCTTTAGAGAGGCCCTCTCTGATCATCTTTTCTAATTGTGTCATCTAGTGTTTTTCTATCACATTATCATGTAATACTATTTGGATCTGTGTTGCCACCCAAATCTCATGTGGAATTGTAATCCCCAACGTTGGAGGTGGGGCCTGGTAGGAGGTGGTTGGATCATGGGGGTGGATTTCCCGTGAATGGCTTAGCGTCATCCCTTTGGTGTCATTCTCAAGCAGCGAGTGAGTCCTTGTGAGATCCGGTGGTTTAAAAGTGTGTAGCAGCCAGGTGCAGTGGCTCACACTTGTAATCTCAACACTTTGGGAGGCTGAGGCGGGCAGATCATGAGGCCAGGATATCGAGACCATTCTGGCTAACACGGTGAAACCCCATCTCTACTAAAAATAGAAAAAAAAATTAGCCGGGTGTGGTATCATGTGTCTGTAATTCCAGCTACTTGGGAGGCTGAGGCATGAGAATTGCTTGAACCCGGGAGGCGGAGGTTGCAGTGAGCCAAGATCCAGCACTGCTCCAGCCTGGGTGACAGAGTGAGACTTTGTCTCAAAAAAAAAAAAAAAAAAAAAAAAAAGTGGGGCACCTCCCGCTTGCTCTTTCTTTTGCTCCTGCTCCTGCCATGGAAGATGCCTGCTCCCCTTTTACCTTCCACCCTGATTAGAAGCCTCCAGATGCCTCCCCAGAAGCAGAAGCCACTATGCTTCCTGTACAGTCTGCAGAACCATGAGCCAACCAAACCTCTTTTCTTTATAATTTACCCTGTCTGAGGTGTTTTTATAGCCATATGAGAATAGACTAATATTCCATGCTTTAGTACTCTGCAGAGTATATATTATTTCTTGACATACAGATTTTTAGTTATTGCTTTTAAAATTAATTATCTGTTATACTTAATAGAATGCAAACTCTATGAAATCAAGGAGTATGTTTTATCTCCAGAGCCTAGAACACTGCTGGTAGATACATGGAAGGGGATTCAATATAATCTTGGTGAAGGGATAGAAGGCATTCATCAGTTTGCTCACATTTGCCAAAGCAGCATGCAAAAACATGGATAGGTGAAGGCCAGCTGTGCTAGTAGAGATCTTATGGCTCCTGTTCTGGCCCTAGACATCTCTCAGGCTGCTTCTCTTCTGCTACTGCCATCACCACCCTTTGGCCACACCAGGCTGTGTGTCACATTCCCTGATGGCTCATTCCTCTGACATGTTATTCACTTCAGAATGGGCCTTGACAAACTCTCTTTCATCCCTCTAGGACTCTCAGCTCAAATTCAGCTCTTCTTTCTATGTAGCTCTGGTCACCAAAGAGAATTAATTATTCTTCATTTATGTTTTTAGAGCTCATAATGACTGTTTCTATGATAGTCTTTTCCATTAGCCTGAAAATTCATTGAGATTAGAGACTATTCCTTATTCAAGGAATAAGGAACTTTATATTCTCAGTGCTTGGCAAGTAGGGTCCCTAAAATAATTGGGCAAATTAAAATATAAAGTCGGTGGAATAACTTTGCATGGTATAGGGAATTATAATCTATAAGACTGAATAATCTTACAGTTTTACATGGCTGACACTTTTATTTCTAGGTTGATTTGGCTGATAAGACACTAACATAGCATTCCACTTTAGTGGAAATGAATGAATGAGAAAATAGCATCTAGACTATTTTCCCTCACAAATTATCTACCTAAATGAGAGACGTATGACATTTAGATTCAAAGCTTTTTCTAAATACCAATATAATTTCAAGAGAGACTTTCCTCTAAGACTTATGGCAAAAGAGTTATTATTAGGTCTGACATCAATTTCCTCAGGAAAGTTATCAAGGCCGAAAGAGTTTGTGTGTAGTTCATCACATATTGCTCTGAACTCTTTGCATAGGGCATTAAAAAGATTCTGGATCCATGGGAAGTGCTTCTGTTAGTGAACCTAGTGGTTTAACCCAGTCTTGCATAGATGGAGCAATAGTGAGAAATCAGAGAAGGGTACTGCGAGCCACTGAGTCACTGTTCCTCTGAGAACAGTGTCCTCCCTTCAGCGAGGCCCCCCATTTCTCATTAGCATTCCACTTGTGCAAAGCCTGGTCAAACCTTTACATGTTATACTTTTAAACTTGGAGAAAAGCAGTTTCACTTTATAAATCTAATGCCCACTAGACACAAACAATCGTTGCCTGCCTAGAGACATCTTCTGTTTGAGAATTCAAACGATTCTCTTTGGGAAGCTTCAGCCTATTCTGCATCAGCCTGTATGCAGGTTCAGTCACCAAAGGGCTTATTTTAATGTATTTTTTAGGGGGGCATAATTTACTTGTTCGGTGTCAAGTAAACAAGTAAGAAAACAAATCAAAATGCCAAGTTGAAAACGAATCATCTGCTTAACATAACAATTTATCTACAAACCAAGAAATGACTGAGGACCTACAGGAATTCACATAAACCTTGCACAAATTGCATTGCCAATACGCTTTGGCTAAAGTGAGATAAGATTGTATTGTCCATCTTATGCCCATATAATTGTGTTTTAGAAAGTCCTATAAAAATGGTTCATCCTAATAAATACAGTGTTTAGTACCAAAACGCTATTCATGCAAATTCTGCCCTCCTTTTGGAAGTAACACATTTGCAGAAAAATGTCAGGCTAAGAAAAGACTGTAGCACTCACAATATGAATGCCTAACTGTAGCAAAATGCACCATGTTCAACTTAATTACAACGATAATATTCTTTTTAGGTTTTGTGTATATGGCGTAGTGCCAAACCTGCTTAATACCTATTTGATTTGATTAATTACCTATTCAGTGAATTAATAAAGCTTTTTCGTTCATTTATTTATTCAACAAAAATTTAAGGAGTGCTTACTCTGATTGACGCCATTGCAAATGCTAGGAATACAAAAAATACATATGGAAAATAAGGCATTTGTCTGTGTTTATGTTTTTTCTTGTCTTGAAATCATACTTATTAGGCTATGTGCTTCATTTTTCTAATTAAATTCTCATAATGACCTTTTGAGAGATGTAGTATTATACCCATTTTAAAGGTGAGAAAACAGCTTATAAAAAAATTAAATTAAAGTGACCCGTTGCAATCACATGGCTGGGAGGTGGCAGAGAGCTGAGATTTGCAGCCAAGCCTTGGTTTTGATGGCATTGCTCTTGTCACCAGATTAGACACGATTCATTCCCTTCTTTCCTCCAATCATCCTTCTCGCCTTATTACCCTCTTTGGATTTAGCTCCATCAGAACACTTTCCAACATGTGCCTTTCAGAAAACTAGTTCTCCAGCCTCAGAAAAAGGCACTTTCATGTTGCAAGTGGCTTACCCTGTTCCCAGAAATGCGACAGAATCTTCTGATATTTTAGCGCCAAATAATCTTAAGATAAAGACATCCATTTCATATTATTTATATGAGTATTTCCCTAAATTCCTGGGTCATAGAAATATTTTCTTGCCTAACATTTATTAGTAAACATATTTTGGAAAATGCTGCCTTGACATAATTATTTTTCAATGGAGCAGAAACTGAACTCCCTCTTAGAATGTCATGAATCTCAACCTGCAGGAAACAAGAAAAATGATAACAGGAGGAGGCAATGAAAGCGTTACTAGCCTTGTGAAATGATATTGAAAGGAGAGCGAGTTGGGAGGAGCTGCAGCCTGCTGAGGCGGGCTTGACTGTGGCAGATGATTCAGTGAGAAACAAAACAATACAAAACCCAATAGGAGGCCAGGTGGAGCTGCTTCTAACTATATTCTTGTCATAGCTTCTGGGTACTGCAAATTCTCTGCCTACTATGTCTTCTTTTTGAAAACAATAGGCAAAAACTTTTGCTGTCAGTTATTTTCTGCATTTTACATATGGGGAGACTGAATCATAGGCTCAATTGTACATGGTCACACAATTAAGAATTGAGCTGCAATGAAAACTCAGAAGGAGTGATTTCAAAACCAATTATCCCATCAGGCTCACAGATTAAAAAAAAATGTGTAAGTTGCCTTATGGAAATTACACACCACAGAAAAGTTTCTAAGTAGAGAAAACAGGTAAACAAGAAAAAGTGAGAAGTTCTTCTTCTACCCAGACCGCTAGTCCAATGTCGCTACAATAGTTTGCTGTGTTCCGTTTCAGAAGATCCTATGTATTAGTCAGTAACTGGCTCTTAAAAATATAAGAAATCATGGGTTGGAAAAAGTGATTAAAGGGTACTATGCTGAAATTCCATCTCCCCAACTCAAAATATACTGTTATTTTCCCTCGTTTAGGCTCTTGAACTGTTACTGCTATCAATTCCTTCATAAGTATTTATTAAGTGACTATTACGTGGCAGAAATATATCTAGACATTAGGAGCATAATGTAAACAAAAACACAAAAACTTATAATAGGTCATAATAAAATAACTAACGTTAGTGTTTAGTTTGTAGTAAGCACTTTCCTTACCAAGTACCATTAATTCTCCAAAACCGCCTTAAGAAATTGTTACACTTATTATTTCCATTTTGTAGATGAAAAAACTGAGGCTTAGAAAGATGAAGTGACTTTCCCAAAGACTCACAGTTGCATAATCAGAAATCGAAAGGTCTCATCCCAGAAACATATATTTATCTATTACATAGATTTATATCATTATAATATATATTTATTTTTATTACACACACACACACACACACACACACACACACATACGGTTCTGGAATGAGCCCTCTAATATTTATAGTCATAAATTGAGAGATCTCATTTAAATCTATCTATATGTCTATCTATCTATCTATCTATCTATCTATCTATCTATCTATATGATAGGCCAGGTGCAGTGTTCATGTCTGTAATCCCAGCACTTTGGGAGGCTGAGGGGTGTGGATCACCTGAGGTCGGGAGTTCAAGAACAGCCTGGCCAACATGGCAAAACCCCGTCTCAACTAAAAATACAAAAATTAGCTGAGTGAGGTGGTGCACGCCTGCAGTCCCAGCTACTCAGGAAGCTGACGCAAGAGAATCTCTTGAATCCGGGAGGCAGAGGTTGCAGTGAGCCAAGATGGCACCACTGCACTCCAGCCTGGGTGACAGAGTGAGACTCTGTCTCAAAAAAAAAAAAAATATATATATATATATATATAAAATATATAATATTATGGTTATAATACAACCATATATTATAAATATGTTATAATGTATATTTATATATATTATATATTATTATATTAATATATTAATATATTAATTTATTATATTAATATATTATATATTCATATTATATAGGACATATAATCTAGGTAATGGATATATATGGTTATAATGTAGTAATATAATATACATGTAATAGATATATGGTTATATATTATACATTATATATTATAACATATATGAAATAGATATATATTGTTATAATACAGTAATATAAATATATATTTTATATATATATATATATATATTTAAATCTCTAAGCTATACCAATCCCCTTGCCTGGCAAGAGGTTGAACAATATAGGGAAAAACAACTTGACATAAGAGATGTGGGAAAATTTAAATGAGAAAAGATGAGCATTCATAGAAAAAAGCTTAGGGGAAAAACAGATTATAGATTCATTAAATTTTCTCAAGTTCTCTGGTTCAAGATGTCAGAGTGAGCTCACACTGAACCTTCCCTCATTCCAAACATAGATCAAATATGAAAGAGTATCATTAAATATATTTCCATGTTCAAAAACAAGGAAGGGAAGTCTTCTTTAACCAGAAACAGGAGACAAGAATAACACCAACAACATATTAGGGGAAGGGTGAGATCTGAAGCTCTCCATGCTATTTGTAACCAGTACTGAATAACACCATCATAGTGGGTTTCTCAAAGCTTTTCTGAGGACTGGGGCCAAACAAATCTCATTCACAGCATGGGCTGGATCCTGGTTCTTTGTGTGAATTCAGGAGCTGAAACAGGGCTGTCTACCCATGAAGGTAAAGGGAATAGCTCCACTATTTCTTGAGGTAAGGGAGGTGAACTTAGAATTTTGCTACAAGCTAATATATTAATCATGAATAAACATGATGTGAACATTTTTGGACATAAAGGGCTCCAAAATTGTTTTTGCTACAGACCCTTACTTGAAGAACTACTAAGGGGTGTGCTTCAGTAAGAAGAAAAAGGACACCTGGAGGTGAGGAATTGGGATGCAAGCAGCAATAGTAAACAACAGCAACAAAACAATCTGAAAAAAATGCTGGTAAATTTAAACATGCTCAGGGCAAATTATAAAGAATAGTTGATGGAAACTGGTGAAACCCTGTCTCTACTAAAAATACAAAAATTAGCCGGGCGTGTTGGCGTGCACCTGTAACCCCAGCTACTCAGGAGGCTGAGGCAGGAGATGGCTTGAACCCAGGGGGCAGAGGTTACAGGCTGCAGTGAATCGAGATAGTGCCACTGCACTCCAGCCTGGGGGACAGAGTGAGGCTCAAGACTCAAAGAAAGAAAAAGGAAACTGATACTGGTTGGTGGAGGGAGTTGTTGAATGGATATTGGGTCATGGAATTCCAAGATTAAGAAAAATTTAGTATCGGCTGTTTTGACTTGAGCATGAAGTCCCTACTACAGCCCAGCAAGAATATTCTTGTTTTCTCAAGGCCTGAAGTTCTGGATTAAGCAGAGACAGCCTATAGAGAGAAGTGAGACAAAATGTTTGAGTTTTTTTAATTGTCTGCATCCTAAACCGTGATATCTCTGGGTTCACACACTTTGACTTAGTGTGAAGGTCAAGGCTGCTGCTATACCGAGTATGTAAATTAAAGAGGAGAAACATATAATATTGATTATATAATATATGAATTTATATATAAATAAAAATTTAAATAAAAGGTGATCTCCAGTCTCCAATATAAGGTGATACCCCATTTTCTCCAAGAAGACTATCCAAAAAATGTTTTATAGGCAACTTAAATATAAAAGTTCGTTGGACTGTAGAGCAATCAGTTAATGTCTCCTTATGGAAATTAATTTGTTTACTCACACACATGTAAAATTACATATATGGAATATTGATTTCAAACCACTGCTTTTTTACTCTCACAGTTCTTGACACTATTTTATCCCAGCTCCTCCCAGGGACCTTTGACATCAGAGCCCTCCTCCTCCAGCTGCTTCTTGAGTCTCACACAGAGTTGTCCAAGCAAAGCTTCTAGCAATGTCTCCTCCACCAACATGATGAGATACAGAACTGTTGGTATCTACACCCAGCCAGTGCTGGAAATTTTATCCTAAGACCTAAGTTCACATTCCCAAATTTCTAACGTCAAATACATTTGCGCTCTTTACTTATCCTGTGGATGATGTTCTGCACTCTTAGTGTCTTGCTTTCTAAATTGATTTTAGAAGGCTTTTTAACAATGACACCTCACTCTTTAAGTGCAAGGCCCCCTCCCAAGCAATGGTGACTACGTCTTCATTAAATTTCTTTGCATGCTTTTTGTACTTATTTTATTGGGTCACTTCCATAAGAGCTCAATTAGCATTGACTAAGGTTAAGGTAAATTATGCCTCTCCTAAATACAAATTTATTTTACAAGTATTATAATTCTGAGAGCACTGACTATATATACTATTATAAGATACTTTGTGAGGACTTTGCCTGAAGGTAACTTGCTCCTTTCTCAGGATAATTTTGGAAAAACCTCAATTCATATTACAAACAATTCAATATGTTAGGAATTATCATGAACTTTGTTTTTTAAAACGTTTCTATTTTTAATAACTAAAAATATGAAAATGAGAAATAAGAAAAATAAAAGCATTCTCACTGTAAAAATTGAGACACAAATAAAGTTCAACTTTCCCTTGACCGCCTCTCTACTTCTTAAATATCCAGAGAGAGAGAGTGGATGGGACACAGGTGTCTAATTTCAGTTAGCTAGGATTTCTTCCACATTTCACGCAGATGAGTTGAGCAAGGATATCTGGGGAACCCATCCACGCCCTGTCACTCAGCCAGCCAGGCCTTGGGGAGATGCATTTTAACTCCATCAATGCCACTGGGTAGCAGGCACCCACTGCAGTGCACACATTGGCTTCAATAGACACAGATGCCTTTGTTGTGAGGACAGGGCTGTGGACTTCTAATGAGGGCAGGCGTAGCCAGTGCACTGTGGAGACTCTGCTGGGGCTAACTCATGGCTGCCTCAGAAAAAGGGGTGGGAGTCAGGCTGAATGATTTGACCATCCCTTGAGATCTGACACTTTCACCTGGGTCTCTGAACAGGTGAAAATAAAACCAGAGCAAACCTCAGCATTTCACTCCTTCCTTTTCTGGGCCTGAAGTATGTGGAAAACAGTCTCTCAACTGTGAGCAAGGGGGCTAAACACAGACCTGCCTCCGTGAGGAAAAACAGAGACAATCCCAGGCTCTAAGAATGCTGGGTTGTTCATTTCCAAACAGTTAGAGTCAATGCTCTTCACCAAAACAGACACGAGATAGGGGAAATAGTGGTTTTCTAACTCCCAAAGTCATGAAAATAGAACTGAGAGTCCCCAAAATGAAATGATTTGATAACAGTAAAGATCACATAAAGAACAGAAATAGGATTACTAATTTCCAAACTCCTGCACCAGAAGAATGGCTATCTTTTCCACATATAGATTACATGTAAAATTAGATCAATGAAGGAAAAGGGAAATTTAAGAAGAATTTCCAGAAGCTGTTTACATTTGAGAAATAGCAGAGTCCCAAGTAGCAAGAGGGGAGGGAAGAACAGAGCAATAGGGAACAGAGTAATATAGACAGACACGTGGAATCCAGATCCTGTTGGGTCTTGTAAGCCATGGCGGTGAGCTTGCATTTCCCCCAAATCCCAACTCTTTCAGAAATCAGAGGAAACAATAAAGAAATAAAATCATAGAAGGAAAGAGAAATAGAAGATGGGTTGAGGATAACTAGTATTGCAATAATTCTTCCAGTATTTGGAAATGTAATATAATTCTAATCAAAAGTCCCAAGGGATATTTTTTGAAACAGATTAAATTGCTCTAGAATTCTTCTGAAATAATAAATGGGCAAGGAAAATTGAAAACATGGTTGTTAAAAGTAATTGTAATGAAGGAAAACTGGTAAATATCAAAACCTATTATACAGCCAAAATAACTGAAATGAAATTTAGGGTAAGAAAAGATAGATTTGATGAAACAAGACATAAACTCCGGAAACTGGCCCTTGTGTTTGGTACACAATAAGGGTAGCGTTTCAAATGAGAAAGGAAGGATGAATTATTATTGCTATTGTTTTTATTATAAAATTCTGTGGTACATGTGCAGATCATGCAGGTTTGTTACATAGGTATACACATGCCATGGTGGTGGTTTGCTGCATCCATCGCCCCGTCATCTACATTAGGTATTTCTCCTAATGCTATCCCTCCCTAATCCCCCCACCCCCTGCTATTCCTCCCTTAGCCCCCCACCCCCCCAGGCCCCGGTGTGTGATGTTCCCTTCCCTGTATCCCTGTGTTCTCATTGTTCAACACCCACTTATGAGTGAGAACATGTGGTGTTTGGTTTTCTGTTCTTGTGTCAGTTTGCTGAGAATTACGGTTTCCAGTTTCATCCACGTCCCTGCAAAGGACATGAACTCATCCTTTTTTATGGCTACATAGTATTCCATGGTATATATGTGCCACGTTTTCTTCATCCAGTCTACCATTGATGGGCACTTGGGTTGGTTCCAAGTCTTTGCTATTGTGAACAGTCGTGCAATAAACATACTTGTGCAATGTGTCTTTATAACAGTATGATTTATAATCCTTTGGGTACATACCCAGTCATGGGATTGCTGGGTCAAATGGTATTTCTATTTCTAGATTCTTGAGGAATCACTACACTGTCTTCCATAATGGTTAAACTAATTTACACTCCCAACAACAGTGTAAAAGTGTTCCTATTTCTCTATAAGGGATGAACTACTTAACGAACCAAATTGTGATAATCACTTAACCATTTGAGGGTATTTTCAAACACCAAAATAAATCCTCATGGCTTAAAATGATCACATGTGAAAACAAGTAAATGAAACACTTAGGAAAATGTTGACCTCCGAGAAGACTTTTCTGGCAAAAAAGTGAAGGCAGAGATAGTGAGGCAAATGTTAAAAAATAAAACTTTAAAGTTTCTTTGCATAAAAAATTAGAAATATTAAGTATCAGTGAGATCTTAAATATCATAGGTTAAATATTTGTAACACATATATTAGGCAAGAGCTAAAATGCATAAAAGTATTGCATCATAGACTATAGGAATAATTGGGTAAGATGAAAACAGGCAGTTAACAAATGGAGGTGTAAAATGTGCAAATATATGAGGGAAAACATCTACCAGAAAAATATTCCTTCTCAGAGGACAGGGAATGACTGATTAATAGCTTCATATGCTTCCAGTGAGTGTATTAGAAAGATTTGCTCCAAACACCGCATGTTCTCACTCATAGGCGGGTGTTGAACAATGAGAACACATGGACACAGGGAGGGGAGCACTACACACTGGGGTCAGTTGAGGGGAAATAGGGGAGGGATGGTGGGGGGTGGGGAGCTGGGGAGAGATAGCAAGGGGAGAAATGCCAGATGTAGGTGATGGGGAGGAAGGCAGCAAATCACACTGCCACGTGTGTACCTATGCAACAATTTTGCATGTTCTTCACATGTACCCCAAAACCTAAAATGCAATAAAATAAATAAATGGGGGGGAAAAAAAAGAAGGTAGTTATCTAGAAAAAAAAAAAAAAAAGAAAGATTTGCTCCAATACTGGCAGCTTAGGGAAATATAATTCCTCTTTTCTATAGAGTGTACTTGAAAAAAAATTACTTGAAAATATTTTCTAGCCTGTCAAGGGCTAAATAGTAATTTAAAAATTTAGGAGTGAGGACATGAAAGTACTGGAAGTCAAAATAATTTAAATACAATTAATAATATTAACTTAAAATAATCATAAGAGCCACAAAACCTCTAAAGTGGAGTTTCCTGTGTCAACACCAGTGGCATTTTCGGCTGGATAATTCTTTGTTGTAGACTCTGTCCTGTGCGTTGCGGAATGTTGAATAGCATCCTGGCCTCTTCCCAATAGATGCCAGTAGCAAACACCCACCCTCCCGCCAGTGACAATCATAACTGTCTCCCAACATTGCCAAGTGTCCCCCGGGGGCCAAGATCACTCCATTTCTATGTGGTGAGAATCTTTCCTTTCAAGCTGAGTTATAACATGTAGACTGTGGAGGAGGAAGCAAAGTATAAAAAGCCCACCTCTATCAATTAAAGTGGGAAAGTAGTCAAGTAGAGAGGAAGTAACAGTGCGCTAAAATGTAGCATCTCATTCAGGATTGATTTAATAAATATTGTTAGATAGTTGACATTTTACAATTAGAGAAAATGGGTTAAAATATGTTTACCTTTTATGACAACCATGAGAAGAATAAAAAGATGGATTATGGTTTTCAAAGCAGAAGAGGAGGGAAAAGAGCAATGAGAATATAACGCGTAAAATAAAAGGCAGAAAAAGGAGCTAATCGGATAGTTATAAGGGCAAATGTGTTTGTCTTGATAATAAATAAAAATGCCTTAAAGTCCTTTACTAGAAGAAAAATACTTTTAGTTTAAATCAAAACACAAAATCGAACTGCATGTTATTTTTAAAATTAGCTTAAAAATAACTGACATAGGAAGGCAAAAAATGAAGGAATTAGAAAAGGTATATCAGGCTCATATAATAATAAGAAAGCAAGGGTGGCAGTATTTACAGTGGGCAACGTAGACTCAAAGGCAAAGAGCAAATGATAAGATTTTACATTGACAAGGAAGGACATTCAAAACGAGGATATAACCCTGATGACTCTGAACCAAAAATATCCCGCCAAAATATATAAACCACTCTTGCCATTGCTATGTAATGAGCAAGCTCCAGGGAGGGGCTAGTCCTGAAAAGAGACCCATGGCAACCCCTCGATCCCCTCCTGCAGCCTGAAGCACACAGTCCAGCCAACCTGAGCTAGTGTTGCTTCAGACGGTAGTGTTGGATCTGGATCCATTCATGGTAAGTCTACAGCTCTCTTTGCCCAGGCAACCCCACCGTAGCACCTGACACTCCCCAACACCACCTCAGTGAAGTCACCAAACTACTCTCCCAAATCCCAAATCTTCTAACTTCCCTCTGCAAAGAAAATGCAAGCTCACTGCCATGGCTTACAAGACACAACAGGATCTGGACTCCACGTTTCTGCCTGGCACTCTGTTCCGTATGGCTCTCTGCTTCCCTCCTCTCCAGCTACCTGGGACTCCTTGCTATTTCTCTAATGTAAACAGCTCCTTTTTTCACCTTGAACTTGGCTATCCCTACTGCATACAGTATCCTGTTTACTAACTTCTCTGCTTAAATGTCAGCTCTTTTAATTAATGAAGTTTATGCAATTATAATTAAATTCATATGGCATGGATACATTAATCTTTCAAAATGCCCTTAAAAATAAATATATAAAGGGGACACTTTGCAGCTCATTTAAGCTTAGTTTACCCTCTAGATACGCTGCTCTCTGGTCTGCAGTGAAATATGATGTTTAACAAAAGAACAGGGGATCTTTAGACATATATTACCTTACTGTGAAGAGCTGTCACAGTGGGCCTGTGGCTTACCTTTTACAGTAGCAGTGAATTCATCCAAACTTTTAGGGTTGAAGTGACTTCACCAACAAAAATCCTTCTCACACTTTATTCTGATCAAAAATTATGATAATTAATTTAAAAATATGCAGCACAAAATCTGCCAGAAATACCAGACTCATTTTTAAGGTGATTTGAGCTCAGGTGCTCTCTTTCCCTCCCTATCAAAATTCTGCTGAAATAATTAAAGGGGTGTTCATTTAGGATAAAATACGCAACAGAGCTGGAAAACCCAGGACATTGGGTTTGACAGACCTGGTGGGAAAAATTTCTGGAAGACAGGAAACAGATGGCGTCAAGGTGAGCACAGGTGAAGCCCTGAGGGGGGCGTGAGTGGTTTGCAGTGTCGGCAGTGGGAATATCTATAAAAGGTCGTCTCATTTAATCTTTACCTTTAAAAATGGGCAATTCTTTATAATTTTAGATAAGAACAGCCTATATTTATATTTCATGATTTATGTAGCTAATTAACTCGATTTATGTTGCTGATTAACTCTGTCTTGTTCTGGGATGTTGGGAATTTTCGAGACGCTGAGCTGTGTAGTGGACCCTGTCCACGTTCTGCTCAGAGGCCCTTGGCACTCACCATTGCCAAGCCACATCTCTGGCCTGAGGGAGCCCCCTTCGCTCAGGCTGCCTTGCTGCTTTAGACTCACAGTCACATTTATGCTCGCTGGCCATCAGAGGCTGGAGCAGTAAAATTGGACAGACATCAGATTCTGGGGCTTTGAAACACATCCAAGCCCTGCACCCTTAGAAGTTATGTGATTATAACTTTGTGTACCCTGAGAGACTGGCATGGCTTGAACCCCAGGACTGTACCACCCCTGGCACAAGCACTTTTGTGGATGCCCTGCTATCAGCTTGCTTGAGGAGGGGCTGGGTGCAGGCCATAGTGGCTATCAATATGGATACATTATTTTTATTTAAAAAGGGAGGGGCCAGATGTGGTCGCTCACACATGTAATCCCAGCACTTTCAAAGACCGGGGCAGGAGGATCATTTGATGCCAAGAGTCCCAGAACAGCCTGGGTAAATAGTAAGACCCCCATCTCTACAAAAATAAAATTAAAACCATTAACTTGGGATGGTGGCACACACCTGTAGTCCCAGCTACTTGGAAGGTTGAGGCAGGAGGTTGGCTTGAGTCCAGGAGTTGGGCTGCAGTGAGCCGTGATCACACCACTGCACTCCAGCCTGGGTGACAGAGCAAGGCTCTGTCTTGAAAATAAATAAATAAATAAATAAATAAGAGGTAGACAGAAAAATTATGGACAAATCTGTACAAGTAGCAGCTTGAAACAGAAGACTCAGCTGAGCGTGAAGAACGAATGCTGGTGTTGCACGGTGGTAGCGTGTTCTTGGCCCTGAAGTCAGACTGTCTGGGTTGGCTTCCAGGCTCTGCCCAGTCTCCTTGCTTGGGAAGTGGTAATAATAGTTGTACATGTGGTAAATGTGTAATCCTCACAGGGTTGCTTGGGACTAAAGGATAACATATGCATGGCATTTTAAAACAAACTCTGGAGATACATATATAAGTATATGTATATCTATACGTGTGTGTACACACACACACTTATATTTGTTACCTGGGTATAAATGCAGACCTCACTGAAACAATGGAAAAGGCAGGGAAGATTATTACAATTTTGAATTTCAGTGAAATGTGAGCGATGCCTCTATCACTGTGATATGAACAATTTGCCATGAGAAAAACAAAACATAAGAAAAAGAGCTCTTCAAGCAATTACAAACTATTACAATCCAAATTTAATTTAGCAGCAAAATGGACATTGCTAAACACCAAACTAATAAATGAGAAAATGAATTTAAGGAATTATCCCAGAGAATGGGGCAAAGAGAAAGAACTAAAGGAAGGGAGAGTAAGAAGTGTTGAGGGACCTAGAGTGTCTTCTACTTAGTAATCAGATTTAGAGAAGAAGAGAACAGAAGAGATGGAGGAAAACAGGCAAACATTTTTGATTTGCTGAAAAGTGTTCAGATTGTTAACTTTCACTGAATGACAGACAAGATTGCTGAAAATAAATCACATCTAACAAAGTTTCTGAATTTATAGGATAAAGGAAAAGTCCTATAAACTTTTAGACAAGGAGAAAAAACATCATAAAGGAAGCAGGATCAAATGGAGCTTCCCAGGTGCGAGACTTTCCAATGGAAATAGCAAATGCTAAGAGAACATGGAATATGTTTTACAGAGTTTAGAGGAGAACGGATTGTGGCTTCTGAATTCAATTTGAAACTATCTAACCTTCTTGTGTGAGGGCAGGGGAAATAAAGTAAAACTGGTTATTCCAGCAGAAGACTGGAAAGGGAGGAAAGGAAACACTGAAGTATAAAATACGCAGGCCTTAAAATGAGGAATATAAAGAACCTGTAATCAGTGACACATTTCTGCTGAATGTGAATGATTTAGATGCCTCATAAAAAGCAACTGTTATCAAACTCAGTAAAATAAACCAAAGCAAGCGCCTGTTATAAACTATTAATCCAGACACATGTGAGAGGAAGGATGACTAGGAAGGGATGGTGGAAGATCTGCTAAATAAATAGGAAACAACCACCAACTCAGAAACAGAGCTGGTAACGGTAACATTGGGAGAAACAGAATGAAATGAAAAGTGCTCAAAGAAACAAAGAGAAATATTTCACCCTGTTAAAAGGAACATCTACTAAGAGAAGCAGCGACCACTAACCTTTAAGTGGTCAACACAGCTTTAGAATACAGAAAGCAATACTCTTAGAAATAAAAAGAGAACTCCACTGGACTTCAATTATAGTGGAGACATTGCCTATTTTTTTCAGAAACTGACAGACCAGGAAAAGCAAAAACCATAAGGAAAGAGAGGATTTATGCAGCACAATGGACATGCTGGATTTAATAGTTACATAGGAAATGGCAATTGCCAAGCAGATACTGCACATTTTCTTCAAATACTCATCTTAAAAATAATTATAGACTACTTAGAAAGAAATAAAAATGACAGATTTTATTTCAAAGCCTCTGAGGTGAATCCAAACCTTGACTCAAAAAGAAATTTTTTATTAAATATTATTTATTACTAAAACATATATAGCTCTCATACAAATAAAACAGCATAGCATTAACTCAAGAAACAAAAACAATAATTTCAAAAGAAATAATAATTTCACAGAAAAGAGGTATTTTAGGGATGAAAGCAGAAACAAAATCTCCCCCACCCCACCCCAAAGAGAGTAATATTGGTTAATAAAGCCAAGTTTTGATCTTTTGAAAAGGTAAATATAATAGGCCCATCTTTTAAATCTATAATAAAAGAGAGAGAGAGAAAATAGCAGTGAATTACATTAGGAATGAAAGCATGTAAGTACAGATACTGAAATAAATTTTTAATAATACTTTATTCAAGTCTACAGCAACAAATTTGGTAATTGTGATGAATAAGTACTTTCAAGGAGCATATAAATTACCAAAATTGACTAAGGAAATGGTAGAAACCTAAATAGACAGTAAGCTTAAAAGACATTGAAACGCCAAAGGTACACTTCCAGAAAGGGACCAGACCAGCCCAGTTTAAAAATGATATATTGACCGTCAAGAGGCATGTTTTCTTTGCCATTTAAACTGTTAAGCAGCACACAAAAACACAAAGGTTCAAGTTCATTCGTTCGGTTGAACAATTCCTGAGTTTCCTCAGGAACTGCCAGAGGAGGAAACTGCAGACAAATACATCTTAGGAATATAGATTTTTAAAGATAAATCTGTCAAGATAATCTCATGACAAAATCTAATCTAATCTAATCACTTTGGAATGATTTTATATTAAGAAATCTTTTAATATAATACACTTTATTGAACTAGTTTGTTAAAAGAAAATCAATGTGATTATTAGGATACATGTTTCAAGTATGTTTGATATATTTGATGAAATTTCCATTTCTCATTCATCTTTGTGTAAATTAGAACCATAAAAAATGTTTTGAAACATGGTAATGGGTATTTGTTAGAAACCAAAGGACATAGAAACAAAATAGGGCATTCTTATTAAAATCAAAACCAGACAAGGATGCCCACACTGACAGCTATTATTCATTTGTCTGGCGTTTGTGGCCAAGACAATGGCAAGAAAAATGCGTGAGATATAAACATTATAAAACACAAGTTAAATGACCATTATTTATGCTTTATATGAGTTTCTTCTGAGAAAATCTGAGAGAATCATCTTATAGACTGTCTTAATTAATAAGAGTTCAGCAAGCTGGAGAAAATCAACATGTAAAAACTTTATAGCTTTTCTATGTACTAGCAATAGAGTTTTAGATAATGTAATAAGGGCTGGGCTTAGTGGCTCATGCCTATAATCCCAGCACTTGGAGAGGCCAAGGCGAGCGGATCCTTTGAGGCCAGGTGTTCGAGACCAGCCTCGCTGACATGGCAAAACCCCGTCTCTACTAAAAATACAAAAATTAGCCAGGTGTGATGGTGTGTGCCTATAATCCCAGCTACTCAGGAGGCTGAGGCAGGAGAATTGCTTGAACCCCGGAAACAGGGTTTGCAGTGAACCAAGATGGCACCACTGCATTCCAGCCTGGGCACCAAAGCTAGACTCTCTCAAACAAAAACAAAAAACAAAAGCATTCTAGAAAAACTAATAAGAAAAAGTAGTCACAATAATAACCCAGCTATATGTAGGACCCAAATAAAGAAAATGAGGGTATTCTGCTGAAGGACCCACCAGATGTGAATAAATTGAGACATGCCATATTCTTGAAGGGCATGACCTGATATTGTCAAGGTATCAATTTCTCCTCTTCCTAATAATCGATAAGCTTAATGGAAACGCAATTCAAAAATTTGATTTTAAACCATTTGTATATAATAAATTCAAATGATCAGATCTAGATAAATTAATCAGCAAGTGATATTGAGTCAATTAGCTAACTAAAAAAGAAATTACTGCATCACACCATCCACAAAAATAAATTCCAAATAGATTAACCATGTAGATGCATATGGTTAATCAATTTGCCTAATGCTTTTGGGATTTTATCTTGTAAATACAGAAATATTTTTTCTTATTCTCTTGGAAAGATTAAATAGGAGCAGATCTTTCTATAAGGACTTTCCTTTCTAAAACAAGAAAAAATACTTAAAAATACCACACACACACAAAAATTCAAAATGAATTAGAAATAAAATTGAGGCCATGAAAGAAGAAAAAAAAGAAATGCGGGTAATATTTATTTGATTTTGGAATGAGGACTCTATGAATAAAAGATCAAGATATGGGACACATTTAGACATTGCTGCTTATGTACTCAATATCCATATCCTGTATCTGGCTTTCCTAACTAAATCTTAACCCTTATATTGTCAAGGACAGCAACGTGCTAAATCACAAAATTATACTTCCCAGAGTGTCTTGCCAAAAGGTGTGGGCAATGTTATTTTTGGACTCCTATGAAAGGCATTTTATTTATTTATTTATTTATTATGCTTTAAGTTCTAGGGTACATGTGCAGATTGTACAGGTTTGTCACATAGGTATGCACTTGTGAAAGGCACTTTCTACCCTTAGATTTTTCTGGATTTTCTTGTCTGGAACAGAGATGTGACAATAGAGTTGCAGCAGCCATTTTGTGATCTCGAGATTGGAAGTTATATGTTCAGAATGACAGAGCCAAAAAAATAAAGGAGCCTATGGTTCTTATGACTTTGGGGAGCTCTCATACCAGCCCAATACTGCCTACCTCCAGATTCTATTTATGTGAGAAAATAAACTCTTATTTGTTTATGCTGTTGTAGTTAGGTCTCTGTTCTTAGCAGCCAAACACAAGTTCTAACTGATAAAATCAAAACC
Organism: Cebus imitator; assembly: GCF_001604975.1. NCBI lineage: Eukaryota > Metazoa > Chordata > Mammalia > Primates > Cebidae > Cebus > Cebus imitator. The sequence goes on from NW_016107790.1 coordinate 2,590,219, forward strand.
TCTTATACCTCAAAAGTACCATAAATGTAACTACTACAATTGCTGTGGAGGACAATTGGTAGTATCTATCAAAATTACAAATGTATATACCCTTTGTTGTAACCAACCTATTTCTGGGAATTTATCTTACAGATACAACAGCATATGAAGTCAACAATAAATGTGACACTGTGGGTTATAGCCAAAGATGGATAGGACCAAAATGTTAAGTAACATTTGAACTCGTTAGCTAAAATATAGTCAATTCATATAATGGAATATCATTTATCTGTAAGCAAACAAAACAAAACAAAACAAAAACCAAGGAAGCTGCTCATGTACTAACAAGAAAGTTCTAAACAGCAGATACACAATGGTGTTTATTTATAATGTGCTGCCATCTGTGTCAAAAGAGGGGAAAAGAGTGTATATGCCTATTTTGTGTATATGTCAAGAGGCTCAAGGAGGTTGTATGTATGACATTAATAATAGTGGTTATTTAAAGTAGGAGTGAAAATGAGTAAAGGAGAGGAGTTTTGTTTTTTAACTTTACACCAATATGTTATTTTTGATCCAGGTGAATATATTATTGCTATGGTTTGAGTGTTCCCTCCTAAACTCAGGTTGAAATTTAATTGCCACTGCAACAGTATTAAGAGGTGGGAACTTTAAGCGGTGACTGGGTCATGAGGGCGGAGCCTTCATGAATAGATTAATGCCATTATTGAAGGCATGGCTTAGGCACTGTGGGGGTGGGCTCCTCAGGAAAGGATAGTTTGGCTTCCGTTTACTCTCTGTATCTTACATGCTTGCTTGCCCTTCCAACATGTGATAACATAATAAGGTCCTCACCAGATGCCAGCACCATGCTCTTGGGACTTCCAAGCCTCCAAAGCTACAAGCCAAACAAACTTCTTTTCTTTGTTTTCTTTAATGCTTAGCCTTTGGTATTCTGGCATAGCAGCAGCAAATAGGCGAAGACAATTACCTCCTTCAAAAATCCCACATAAGTGTAACGTAAAAGGAAGCAATACAGCACTAAAGGTGAAGGCTTGTGGAATTTCAGACGGAACTAGGCTCTACTATCTCTTGAGAGTATGCCCAGGGCAAGTTATTTAACGTCTAGGAATAGTCTTAATATCCCATTAGTAAACAGGATAACATTCACTTCCTAGGGTGTTGGTAAGAATTAAGCAAGACAAAATATGTAGAGGACACATTCCAGGCTAGGCACATAGTGATAATTAGCAGGGACAAATATAATTATTAGAAATGTAAATGAGAAAAGAGAACAAACTATTTTCCATATGAACGGTAGAAAATGGGCTAATATTCTTATGGCAAAATGGTATCATACAGATCTTTAAGGAAATGTAGCACTTCACAAAAGATGACAAGAACACAGAAAGGCAAATTGTTAATTCAGTCACTGATTGAAGACCTACTGTGTGCCAGGCGGTGATCTGTGATAGACACTGAAAGCAACACACTCAAGGTCACTGTCTTCTCACCAAAGAAAACTACAGATGATTGAGAAATATGTGGAGAAACTTGCCTTGGACTAAAAATAAAGTACCTGCAAATTAAAATAAAATCAGATGCCATCACTGGCCTGCCAAATGGATGAAGAGGAAAAATGATAATAATATCCTCTGTCAGAGAGGTATTAAAAAACCTAAACAATGAGCAAACTGATTAATGCCACAATTCCACTTCTAGAAATTTATCTTCTGCAAATAATCAGATGTACATTAAAGAGTACAAACGAGAATTCATTTCTGACACTGTTTTCTGAAGCTCATTTTCTATTAAAAAATTAGAAATGGCCATTGTTCCAAAATAAATTGTTAAATAAATGATTCTATAACCATACAATGAAAAACATTGCAGCTTTCAAAAGCCATACTATAAAGGAAAGTAAAACAAACATTGATTTTACAATAGAATGCCAGCTTTGTAAAATAAGATAAAAAGAAAGACAAAACACTGAAAGGACATAAACAAAAAAGGTTAAGTGATGTTTAGCTTTGGGTAGGGGTAATTTTTATTTTTAAAGTGATGCTCTTTAAAAATATATATTGATAGATACAGACTAATTGACGTGTTGGTTTTTGGAATAACAGAATTTTTAAATAGTTATGATTTTCAGTTTTTAAAAATTAATAAATTATATTTTTAGAATAGTTTTAGGTATACAGCAAAAACGAGTGGAAAGTACAGAGGGTTCCCATATACCCCATCTCCACATAACCTCTCTCATTACTGAAGTTCAAGTGGCACATTTATTACAATCAAAGTGTTAGTTGTTAAAGAACTAACGGACTCTCAAATATGAATATGTGACTTGCTGTGTTATTTTCGTATGAAAACTAATTTGGCTTGTTTTAGGTACACAAATCTCGACTTTGAAAAGGCCAATTCCACCTCTCATTTTGTTCTTCAACCTAGATATTGACTAAGCTAACAAGTCTAAGCAACTGAGAAAAGTTTGAGACGTAATATCACTGCATTGATTTATATCCAAAAGGATAAACTATTTGATCACTTGCTTATTCAGCACTGTCTGGGATGCTTCTGCTGTCCTTCAGTTGAGAGAAAGGAAATGCTTCTTTCTAGGCACAGGTGGTTTCCAGCAACATCTGTCATCCTTATTTCCTTCTGAAATCTATTAATAGTACAGCACAAGATCCCAGCTTTCCTTTGCCGACAGACTTTTAGGATAGCTTCACGCAGTTTTTTTGGAAATGCTGACTACAATTTGGTTTAGAGTGAAGCTAGGAATATTCATTTGTTAGGGCTGCTGTAACAAAGAATCATAGACTTGGGGGCTTAAACGACAGAAATTTATTTTCTCACAATTCTGGAGACTGGGAGTTCAAGATCAAGGTGTCCACTGGGTTGGTTTCTTCTCACACTGCTGTCTGTGGCTTGCAGATGGCTTTCTTCTCCTATGTCTTCACGTGGTCTTTCTTCTGTGTGTCTGTGTCCAAATTTTCCCTTCTCATAAAAACACCCATTATATTGGATTAAGGCTCAGCCTAGTGATTTCATTTTACTTATCCTTTTAAAGGCCCAATCTCCGAATACAGTCTAATTCTGAGGTACTGGGACTTAGGACTTCAACATACGAATCTGGGGGACACAATTCAGCCCAGAGCATGAAGCATGGCATTGCTGCCACCATTAGTGGTGGAGCAGGTGAGCAGCGACTCACTGCCATTGCTTCTGTAGGCCACCCAGAGCTGTCTTCTGTGCCCTTGGAACTACACCTGCTCTGGCCTTGCTATTGCTGTCCATCAAAGCCACCCTCTTCTGGGACAGATCATGTTGCTGAATCCCTGGCCTCTCATCTTCTTGAAATGCTGTCCTGGATTTTCACTGGCTTTGGGGGCATCCTCATGTGCCCTAGGGTAGCGGATACCTGCTGAGGTGAAGGTTAGATGGCAGCTACATGAAAAGGACATGCTGATGTCATCCTCCACGAGAGGGGATCTCCTCTGAGCAGAGCTGTCTATTCCTGGAAGGGCCTGATGAAGAGGTCCAGCTTGGTCGGGTGGATTTAGAATGGAAAGTGGGGAAGGGCATGTACAGCTGCATGATCCAGCTTGCAGAGCTGGCCCTTGGATGAGAGCTCATCACCACACACGAGGAAGACAGGGCATTCTGGGACAGAAAGAGAAAAGCACCCCAACCCCAGATTCCCAGTCAGGCTGCTCTTTCAGGGTAAGCTGGGGGTGAACACGTCAAGGTAGGAAGGTTCCCCAGGCCTTCCAATAGGGTGGCTTAGGGGAATACTGGCTGGCCAGGGTTATAATCTTAACCAAAGGAGTTGCAGAGCTGGTGCTCTCCTGAGAAAGGACAGCGCCACCTGTGGCTACTAATGGCACTGCCGGCTCTGAGCACGAGGGTTCTTGGAGAATTGAGGATCTCCTTCCATAAGGTAAGTGGATGCCTAAGCCACTAGTTAGAAAATAAAATTGCACGACCCTACTTGCTCCTATGCTTGAGCAGGCAAGAAAGAATCAACCCTCCCCTCCTTGACCTGTTTACTTCCTCAGGTTCATTTGTATCAGTCTCTTATTTCCGCCCCATTTAAACACACACACATACACACACACACACACACACACACACACACACACACACACGTGCTGATGCAAGATTCTTGAAATGCCTTCCGATCTCATGAATAAGTATTTGAGTATTTGCAAGTATTTTTCGCTGTACTTTCCTCTCCTTCACCCTTGTGGACTCCCCACCTTCTCTCAGCAGTCCCCCCCCCCCCCAATAGCCTATGTCTATTGCGACTTTGTCTGTCTTGCCCACTGGACAGTGCAGTTAATTTTATGTGTCAACTTGGCTAGGCCATGAAGCTCAGATGTTTGGTCAAACACCAGTTTAGATGTTGCTGTGAAGGTATTTTTTAGATGTGATTAACATTTAAATAAGCAGAGCTGAGTAAAGCAGTTAGCCCTCAAAATATGGATGGGTCTCATCCTATGGCTTTAGGAGAAAAGCCTGAGGTCCCCTAAGGCAGAGGGAAATCTGCCTCCAGACTGCCATGGACTCAAGCTGCAGCATCAATTCTTGCTGGCATTTCCAGCCTACTGGCCTGCCCTGCAGATTTTGGACTTGCCAGCCTTTGCAATTGCATCCTTCACAATTCCATAAGCCAATTCCTTAAAATAAACCTCTCTCTTTATATATGCAACCTGTATATATACACCATAGTGCTTCTGTTTCTCTGGAGAACTCTGACTGTGAGCATGATCCGGTTCACTGGGATGGAGACCAGGGCAGAGGGTGATGGGGAGGGAGGCATGAGCTGTTCTGCAATTCATGAGGAAAGCAGGTGGGCTTTAAAAACATTGCAAATTCTTACTGGATTCCTAACCAAACCAGGATTTATATATAAACGTCTACTAAAATATGGCAGAAAGGTAATATCCAAAGCATTGCATTGCAAAAATTGCTACATTTTTCTTCCTCCAAGTACATCTTAGTACTCTTGCTTTTCTTTTGAAGATTAAGCTCCTGGAAAAGTATTTAGTATCTTTCTTATAAAGCATCTGACACATTCTAGGTGTTAAAGAAAAGGTTAATTTCCTTAAATAAAAAGTTCCTGTGCAGAAAGCTTACTCTTCAAGTCATACAGAGGCTGCACCTAATTTCTTCATTTATCTCTAACATTCTCCTACCTTTGAAACTCTTTCGTTTAACATTAGCATTTGATTAACCTTTTATTCAAGAGACATCTGGGTTTTGTTATACACTATTATGTTGATTCTGGCTTGTTTTTATTTCAGATAATTTTCAAGTAGCCACATGTGTTAGATACTAAGGTCTTCTTTTATTGCTAGTTTTTGGCAATGGGGCTCCAGGAAGAGTGGTTACTTCATTACCCAAACCTTGTTCATGTGGAGAAAACAAGAATAATCCAGTAATGCCAGCAAGATTTTATTTTCCATGCAGAATTATTTGGAGGAATGTCCTGGCCATTTCTGCCTTACATTTTTGCATTTTCTGCAGGCCTTGAAAACTGTTTTCTATCAGTTAAAACTCATGTAAAATACAGTTTAACTAAACAAACTAAGGTAACTCTGTAGTTAGGGTTACATGGGATCATCGAGGCAGTTCTGATGGGGTCTGGTAGTAAGAGTTTTTCTTCAAGTGTCCTTTGAGGCCACTAGTCTGCCATTAGTACTGACTCATAGGTGGGTTTGTAATGTGCTGGGGCCTAGATGAAGTTGACTGTGGCCTTGAAATCTGGAGCAAGGAAAATTCCAATATTCCACTCCTAATTCTTTAACAGTAATGATAGATCGTGATTGCGAGGGCCGGAACTGATCTAGGGTTTGTTCATGTTTTGGCACTTCCTCCGAGCTTTGGTCTGAAGGTTACTGCTCTTGTGTGGCCAATCTGTCTGAAGTTGTCTGTAGCAGTAGCTCAAAATACGGTCTGCTGAAGGATTCAGGGCTACTGAGAGATTTACAGTGTTGAAAATTATAGGTGGTTGTTGTTTTGGACTAAACTCTTGCACTAGACTTCAGTAGACCAGACTAAAACTCAAAATGGAGTCATCCACGCTCAAGTTCCATAACAGCAAACCTAAACTATGTTGTTATCCAGCCTTCTGAGAAATCAGGAGAGAGAAATAGCAGCCAATTCTCAAACAGGTCAGTTTTAATTGTCAATCCCCATGGTAATAAAGTTTCCTCTGCTGTATTCCTTACACAAAATATGTAGCCTGACGTGACCTGACGTTAACTAATCACTTATTTTTCTATTGTTCCATTTCCCTGTCCCCACCCTACAAGAAAAAGTAACTTTGAAAAATAATGAATACATCCTTTGTTCTTTGTTTCTGCTTTCTTCAGCCCCTCTTGAAGCCATCCTCACAGGGTTAAGAAGAATTCTGGGCAGAAATCCGGTTATAAATAAGCATTAATTAGCCTGGACTTTTACCCACTTCCTTGATCCTAATAGTCACGCAGCGCTGACACTGACCACTGGCATCCCCACTGCTTCTATAGATAGGATCTCTGACATTAGAATCACAAGACTTTTGTTTAAGAATTCCTTAATGTATTTTCCAGATCCTGAATTCTGGCATAACAGCTGATGCCAACCAGTGTGAAAACCTCCAGAGAGTAAAGAAATCAGCATGAGAATAGCTTCTTTATCTCCTTGTCCCATGACTTCACTCTGTACTCTTCACCCCGTCAATCACCCTTCGGCCCATTACAAAACCCTTAAGGTTTTGACAGATTTGAGGTTCCCTCTTTTCTTCTTACTTGGTGGCCCTATGATTAAACCTTTTCTCTGTTGCAACCCAGTGTCTTGGCATATTGTCTTGCCAAGCACATCAGGCAACAAACCTAGTACAACTACGTTCTCTGTCTAGAAAGCCAAACTCTTCTTCTAGGCTCATTGAACACTTACACTAGTTTATGAAATTGAATGTTGACCAATTGTAAAACTGCAATAAAGCCCAGCAAGATCTTTAAACTAAATTTGTTACAATTTGTCCTTTGACAACAGCTTGTGCATGTCTGTGCTCCCTCACAGGAAACCACAGGGAAAATGGAGCAGATAACTCCCGCAAAGCAGAGCCAGTGGTGATGGTGCACGGAGCAGATGAAAGGCATTGCTGATAGTGTGCCGTATCTCACAGCTGGAGAAGCACAAGGTGCAGTTCCAGATTAGATGAACCTTGTTAGTGAGGAAGTAGTCAGAGGCAGTGTATATGGGGCCAAGGCTGGTGTTGCTGAAGACCTGGATGAAGACTGTCACTCTTTGACTGTTAGCTCCATAAACCTCCATCTCTCCATCTAGTGGGAACAATGCTCCCCTGTGAGAAAAACCATATCTTTCTGGCCTATCTCACACAGTACTGGGAAAATGGCAGAGCTTTGTTAACTGCCAAACCAGGTGAGGTGGCAATGGTGGGGGTGGAGTTGATATAATAGCATGCCCACGAGAGTCAGGGCTACATGGTTGCCTATCAACGATATCAATGTAAATGAAGAACATGGCTGAAGCTACTCGTTAGATATCGGAGACGTGGATTCTTGGCCATGGCCCCTATAACGGTAAACTGTCATCTGGCAGGCTTGTTTTCCTTGTCTGTACTCATAAAGAGAGGCTTGGGTAGAAGAGAAGTGGATAAGTAATTTCTACTCCAGCTGATCCGGGGCTGGGCAAGCGTGCTAGGTGGATTTAGGTAGGGTAAGCAACATGAAGTGCTGACGCCTGAGATGGAATTGTTCCCTGCCTCTTTCTCTAGCATGACAAAATTGCCAGTGACTTAATTCTTCAGTGTAGGGAACTGAAGCCTTAAGTGCCTTTTAGAAAAATGCTCACTCTTGAACTCATACAGTGGCCGTATGCTGGCTTCAGAGAGAGACGATTAGAAATTAGGCCTGGCCTAAGAAATCTTTTAATCACTCACATGATTCGTAGGTACTTAATGTGTGGAAGCCCAGCCTCAGCGCCCTGTCCACTTGGTCTAGCTCTATATGTGCCCGTCAAATTCGGCAGTTCCTTCTGGAGAGTCTGAAGCTGTTTCTATGTGTAAGCTTCATGATGGAGTGTTGGCCAAATATGCTCCAAATAAGATCTCAGCTATCATCCAAATTCTAGACATCACTCCATGCCTCCTAGAAATCTCCTTAAAGATTCAAACTCACCCTGAGTGCCCCCACTTGTGAATATCTTTTTTTCCTTTTAGGTCTTTCTACAGAATTTACCTTTCAATTATTCTGTAGTCTCTTTACCTACCTATTCATTTATCTTCATATTTATCTATATCTCTGTCTATCATCTTTCTATCCTGTTTGTTTATCTGTGGATCCACCTGTCTATCCATCTATCTATTATAGCATCTTTTGACTTTCTGTTTGAGTGTAGTATTTGAGGTGATGGGCTTCCCTGCCCAGTTGCTCAGTGGGGCAGGACCTACCAGAGGTGTTCATGGCAAATGGTTCATCAGTTAACTGGGATAGTGGGCTCTAAGCCATCACTCTTAAGTCTAACTCCCTAAGATCCCCAATCTTAACCATTCTACAGACAAGGCCATGGGCAATGAAGAAAAACCTTTCCCCAGAACATAGAGAAATAAGAAACTCATGATCTGAATAAATTTCAAATCATGGCAGCTTATCTACAAGCCTCCCTCAGACTCATTCTTCTCAGCCTGTGTTATTAGCAGGAAAAAAACAAAAGGTGTCACTTTATTTAAAAGGAGAAAAGCCTGGAATAACACTTCTTTTTTTCCCACAGCATGTGTGTTCTTTCAGAGGAAATACTTCCACTAATGAGTCTCATTTGCTTGTCCATTAGTTATTAGGTGCTTCTTAGGAAAAAAAAAAGCCTCTTTCCTTTAATTAATGTGGCCATTCTTTAGGCCTCCTTTGGAGATTACCTTTTTATCCTCAGCTACAGAAATAAGAGGAGGAGGAGGTATTATGTTGGCACGAACTTCTCTGTATTTGATGTGACAATGGGGAGCTTCCCTCTTTCTTGGCTTGACTAAGCTTGTCTTAGAAAAGATCAGGCCATGGGCTAAAGTGAATATTTAGGTCAAAAACAAGCACAGCCAATGAAATAAACAGATATTTCTTCTTAAAGTTACATAGGATGCAGCACAAATGGCAGATTAAGAGTCACTTCCCACATCTTCTCTTTTCTTTGACTCCTTTGATATTTTATATATATATATATATGTATCATTCTATAATAGGATGCACAGAATATATGTATACATACATATATATGTGTGTGTATATGTGTGTGTGTGTTTGTGTGGTGTGTATGGAGAGAGAGGTAGGGATTGGCTTTCTGCCATTTGTGCAGATACACAGCTATATAAACATAAATCCTTATATATATGCATATATGTATGTGTATATATATATATGTATATATACATATGCATATATAGACATCCTTAACTGCATTGGAAAGCAAAAAGAGTGCCCCCAGTGGAGCGTACACCATGAGAAATTCCTGAAAGGTGGAGTCAGACTAATAGAGAATATTCCAGGGTAGGAGAGAACATTATGGATTGCGTGAATGGCACTGGTAAGGTCAAAGATTGAGAATAGTATAGGGAAGGGGAGGTAACCTAAGGGCAATAGTCAAGTGGCTTATTGGGACATCACACTAGGAACAACAGCTTCCCTGCAATTCCCAGAGAGAACCTTTATCCACAGGTGGGAGCAGTAAGCATGAGAATGAGGTGAGAGTGGCAGGGCAGTGTTCAGAGGATTCAGAAGCATTCCCGTTCCTGTAAGAAAGGTGTTAGAACACCTGGCTTGCTGCATAGGCTGGCCGTGACCTGCAATTGCTTGGCTAACGTAGAGAATTCACTGGGATTAACAGCAACCAACAGGGGGCAGCAAACATAAAGGTGAGAATATGATAAAAGATGGGCCAGGGATGAGAAGCCATACCAGCCAAGTTAAGTGGGCAGATTAATTAGAATAAAGAGAAACAAAACATTTATATATGATCACTGGCATGCCCAGAACAAGCGGCCTGAGCTGGTATAATAGCTGAGTGAGAGGTCCTTGAGACATCCTCAGCATCACCATGGGAACACTGGTGTCATACCAAGGGGTGGAGCTAGTTGTATAAGAACCCACATTTGAGATCTAGTCCTTACTGAGATTTGCTTCCAAGGGACAGGAGCACCTGCCTTCAAAGCTCATTGGCTTTCCTTCTGGACTGCATTCTTCATCAGGGCCGGGAGAATTGTTCAGATAAAAAGGGAGTTCCAGGAAGCCTGAAGTTAGGTATGGATCATTGCAGATAAGGGAGAAGAAGCCTAATTCCATTGCACAGTTAGGAGGACAAAGAGGTTGTCTCCAAAATCTGCCTAGTAGGTGGGTAGTGAACATGGATGGTAAATCCACTGAGAAGGGCAACGTGCCCAGTTTGACCTCAAATGAAGAGTCCTGAAGGTGAACGTTCAAGTCAAAATATTTGCTTTCAAAAGGCAGAGGAAGGGTCTTCAGGAAAAAGAAGGAAAAGTCAAAAACGGCAGGAAATCAGCTTTGGTTGCAAATTATAGTCACATTGCTTGAAAGACCTTCCAGACAAGTGAAAATGCAGTGGATAGAAAGGAATATCCATTGAGGTTGCTGAAAAGCAGATCGGAACAATTGATTTTTGCAGCAGATACAGGTCCTCAAATGGTTGATGTGGGAGTTTATCATTTGCCACACTCTACTGGCAGATATGCTTATTTAGTCAGCTAGAAAGCCAAAAGGCACATGGAAAGTGCCAAATAATTACTTAGGTAACACTTTGATCGTAAACACCCAGGCACCAGGTATACCTCATCATCACTTCCTGACTTGGGGACTTAATGGTAGAGCTAATAGATGTTGGAGCATTTCCCTACCTAAAGCTGGAATAAAACTACCTTCTTATTAGACATGGCCCACCATGTAGGCATAGGTCCTTTTTAACTTTTATAACTTCCTCTGGGCGACTCTGAAGTAGAGGAGCAGGCTCTGCCACACTTTCTGAACGCAGGGTCTGTGTCTAATTTTCACATGGCATCATTCTGGGATAAGGCATAATTCCAAGACCAAAACACAGCTTTGACCCATCATTTTCACTGCTGACAGCTATCCTCAAGAAACAATTATATATGTACATGAAGAAGCATGCAATGTTTATGTAGTGAAAAGCTTGAAAGAAATTTCCACAGATAGGTTAATAGTTAAATAAATAGCATGCCTACATTTTGGAATCTTATGCAGTTAATAATAAGAAAAAATTCAATGTGTGTGTACTTATAAGTCAAATTCTCTAAGATATACTGCTAAATGGAAAAAAGAAATTTGCAATATATATATATAATATGATTCAATTCTGTTTAAAAGCTCTTCTCTTGATACAAAAATTAAAGTCTCTACTTCCATATGTACACGAACAACCCGTGTTCACATATAATAAAATGTCTGAAAGCTACACATCAAATTGGTAATAGTGTTTTTTTCTGAGGAGGAGATGAGCTTGATTCGAACCAAGTGTGTTTTTTTCTTTATCTTCTACATTTGTTTGGATGTTTAGCATAAAAATGCATTTGTGCATTACTTGTGTAATTAAAAATAACAAAATAAAAAATAAAAAAATGTATTGCTTAAAACACTTATTGAATCAACACTTCAAGAATAGAATCAACAATTTTATCAGAGAAACAAGGATATTTGCATGCGGATGGGCCACACACATTTTAAAGCTTTGCAGTGAATATTCAAATGTCATGTCAGTAGTGAAATACAGCTTTCATGGGAAAAAATGAAAGTAAAACAAACAAGAAAATCAAATAAGAGAAATGAGCTTCACTGCAACATGTAGAGAACTAAGAGCAAATTCTAGAGAGAAAGAGGAATACCAGGAAATGGGAATCAGAATGATCTCGACCTCCCAATGGCACCATTGTAGGCAGAGATAACAGAGGAAACACTTGCAAATTTTTGAGAGATGTTTATTCCCAACCTAATAATTGATAACCTGTCAAACTATTAATTGATTTGAACACAGACTAAAAGTCCTAAGAAGTCACCTCTCACGAAGGACATTCTCCATCAGAATAAGAAAAGAAACAGATAGAGAAATGAAGGAGCTCCGGGAAAGAGGAATCCAACACCATCCAGCCAACAGGGAATTCCTGAGATAACAGTGAAGGAAGTGCTAGGGTAAGAGGTGTGAGCTGGTCCAGAGAGCAACCACTATTTAGCGAAGCCAAGGGATGGTGTCTCTAGGGTCAATGGCAACCAAATAAAGCAATGGATTGTTTAGCAGATGCGTTTGACCATACTGAAAAAATTTAGGAAACTATTAGACAGTGTAGAGGGAAAATTAGACATAAGGACATAGGAAAGTAAGAAAATTAAAAAAAAAAAGCCGTCTTATTATTATTATTATTATTATTATTTTTGAGACAGGGTCTCACTGTGTTGCCCAGGCTGGAGTTCAGGAGCACCATTCTAGCTCACTGCAACCTCCACTTCTTGGGCTCAAGCAATCCTCCCACCTCAGCTTCTTGAGTAGCTGGGACTACAGGAATGTGCCACTATACCCAGCTAATATTTTTTCGTAGAAACAAGATCTTGCTTTGTTGCTCAAGCTGGTCTCAAACTCCTGGGCTCAAGCAATCCACACACCTCAGCCTGCCAATGTGCCGGGATTATAGGGCCATCATTAACTCTTGGGAAACCAAAAGCTGTTTGAGAGAGGAGGAAATGTTATTGGTATAAGTGGCTCAACTGTAAATAATACTTAAGGATTCACAATAATATAAACACTGAATATTAATTTAGCTCCATCTTGTGATACGTCTATATTCAAAAGTTGGAAAAAATATAAACATGGTATGTGTGTATGTGTATTACAGTTAAAAGTAAAAAACACATCTTCCATAGAAGAAAGCCAATAGACAACTTATCCGAAATGAAACAAATCCACACATTTCAGCATAACACATATTATTTTAAAATGTGGAGTTAATTAGCACAAGAAACACTTAAAGAATTGGTGGGTGATGCCTTTGAGGGACCGAGACTTGGGATTTGGGAAAGCTGCAGCAAAATGATTCTGTTTTTAATTATAAGGCTTGCATTTGATTGTTTAAGCTGTAAACTGTATCATCTTGATAAAATGAAAATAAAACCACCATGCATAGCTAATTTTTTATGATATGTAAGATTGCTAAAGGACAGCAGTGAACAAAAATGCTAACACATAGGCAAGTTTCAGAGATCAGTATCAGTCACCATGTAATCAAATGCTAGAGAACAGAATATTATTAATCATGGCTATCATCTTTTGAACATCTAGCCTAGCGTCATTTCATTTAATGCTCACATCAACCCTTGACATACATGGTATTATTATTACCCACATTTTGTAGATGTGGTTGTGAGATATTAAATACCAATGTAAACTTATGTAACTGGCAAGTGGAGTGGTGAACCTGAGATTCAAACCAAAATTTATTCAAAGCTTATAACCTTGGCCACAAGTTTACACTCCAGAGAGACTAGGAGGTAACAGGAATTCAGAGAGGGACAAGCCTTCTGAATTCGTCCTTTTTTTTTCCCAGATCAAGCAATGTGATGGATCCCAGCAGACTGCAAGTTTCCTCATACTTCAGAGAAAATGTAAATCCAATGTATTTCCTATTTAATCTTATACTGGCATGAATTTTTTTTTTCGGCATGAATTTTTAAAAATAATTTTATTTGAGGTCCTTTGAAACTCAGTTGCTACACGTTTTTAGTCAGGTTATTTTTAGATTTGTCAGCACAAAACTTAAGACTCTGGCTTGAATCTCTATGAACAATAGTAACTCTTCACAGTTTTCAGGGGACCTTTCTTTCTATCTGTCATATTTGATTGCCAGAGTAACCCCATGAAATAAGCACAGATGATGTCACTAATCATTTAACAGAAGAGGACATTAAGATCATAAAAGCTAAGTGGTTATCTGGAGCCCACATAGACAATAAATGGCTGAGCTGTGATTAGAACTCACAACTCCCGAGTCTTCTTTTGACTCTCCTCTCCACACACACTGCTACCTGCTAATATTACCGCACCTAAACGGGTGCCTTGCTTTTGTTTCATGCCAAAGTTTACACTTTGGAAAATCCTACTTCTTTTATGTCTTTTTCAAATGCATTGATTTCTTAAACTTGAATAAACTCGAACAAGAAATGGACTCTTTTATAAGGAAAACCATTTTTCATTAGTCTCCCAATATTATACATATAAAATCAGCACAAAATAAAATAGAGTCACAATTCCTAATTATTATGGTTCCTATACAACTATAAAACTGAAACAAGTTGAGTCAAATATAAACACCACACAAACACAGCAATGCCAAAGAAACAACGCGGATTTAAACACAATGTGACTCTGCTGTAAATTGCTGGGGTGTAGTGTTTCAGAGTCCATTTTAATGTGCTCTGTGCTCAGTTCTCCACTACTCATCCCCTCTACACTGGTGGGAAAATTCATTCGTCTTCTTGTTATCAATTGCTGCATAATAAATCACACTACACATTAATGGCTTAAAACAACTGGTTTATTTGGCTCAAGATCTTTTGGATCAGGAATTCAGAAGAGACATATTTGGATAGTTTGTCTCCAGGTAGCAGCAGTTGGGACTAGGGCTACAAGATCCACTTCTGAGGTGGCTTCTTCACTCATAGGTCTGGTATCCTGGTGCTCCTTGGCCTTTCTCTCTCCCCATAGTGTATCAGTCTCTCCATCTGGCCTGACATACTCACAACATGATGTTCTCAGGATAGTCACACTTCTTTAGCTTCTGAGAGGAAGGAGTGGAAGCTACCAGGTCAGATAGAGGCTGACTATGCCCAGAATTGGCCCAGTATCACTCCTACCACATTCTACCAGATAAAATGTTACAGAACCTTCACATCAGTGAAGAAATAGACTCTACCTATTGATAGAGGAGAGGCTTGGCCTTATTGCAGAAGGTCACATGTGATGAGAGATACTGTTCCAATCATTTTAGGACAACACAAGCATCCCAGTTTGGTGTCAATACTCTACCCTTTTTCAATAGCTAGAGATTGCACGGTAGTATTGTTGCCAATATAATTATAAACATGAGTGCTGAACTTATGGGAAAGTCTCAATCCCAAGGATCACCAAGAAGAATAGAACATGGGCTCTTACTCACATGTTTATTATTGTTTTGAATAAAAAAACACTATGCAAGGGACTTCTGCTCCCAAATCCAGTTTGTCTCTCCTTCTTGAGCACACAGGAGAACCACACTTCTTAGCTTCTTTTCATTAAGACATTCATTTTGCCTAGTTCTGGCTAATGGGTAGTGAGCAGAGTGATATGTAACATTTTCAAGCTAAGGCATTCACAAGTGGGTAGAGCTTATTACGCTTTCACTTTCTCTTTCTCTTCTAGTGTCCTGGAAGACTTGTGCTAGGATAGTGGCATTTCAAGATGGTGAAATTTTCAACAGCATTATATTAATTAGAGCCTCTATCCAACTCATGCTGGACTTGTGACTTGTAGCACAGTGAAAAGGAAACATTTGTATATTAAACCATTGGGAGTTAGAAGTTAATTTGTTACTGCTGCATAATCTAGTTTATCCTAATATCTTCATTATTCACAACATTCTTATAGAAAATCCAAGGACTCCAGCATAACATAGTTTAAGGAACAGTGTTTTAATTCTCACTCATATTTTTCATGGAGTAGGAGCAGTCAAGGAAAAAAAGTAGAGAACTAAGAAGATGCAAAAGGGATAGATGACACTATCACTTTTTCTGCCCTGGCAAAGTTATAATGTATTTGTGAAATTAGCATGTACTGTCAAAGATAAAGTCATACTTCTAGCTTTGAAGTCTTAGGCATGTATTTGCAGACATTTGCACTTTCATTGTAATTCCATGATAGGGATTAAAAATTAAGAAAATTTATTTCCAGAATATTTGGACTTTCATTATTATTTAATGGTAGAGAAGATAAAATGATGACAATTAGTGAAGGTTAAATGACTCGCCCATGTCACATGAATAAGTGTTAGAATAATTACTTTGGAAGCACTGATAGAAGTTCAATGTTAGGCAATATTTCAGCTGTGGAGAATATGGTCCTTAGCTGATTAGTCTATGTCTGAGATATCTTGGCTTACTCATTTAAAGGAAATCACTTTATTAAGTTTTATAAAAATTTGGTTTGTTCTACACTTGAGTGCCACCTGGCACCCTTGAAATGAACAAGTACTCATTGATTTTGGTTCTCTGATCAAAATTTTCATGTTGAAACATCAATCAGTTGCAGGTATGTGGACAAGTTATCAATGGAATTCAAATTGCCTCAAGGGACCAGATTGAAAACATGTTGGTCTAATAATTTTGGTCATGTGAATGACCAAGTTAGGTTGCTCTATGGCAAATAAACTGATTTCTCAGAGAGCCATCTACACACACAAATCAACCAGATTCAGAGTGATGGAGTTAAGCAATATAAACACAGTTTTCATATAGCCTCCCTGGTGAGACCCTGTTTTTCATTTAACTTGAATGATGCTTTTGGGACCTTGGGTGCTTTATCATTTCCTTTTAATATGGGGTCAGTGTAAAATACTCCTTAGAGTCTGTATTAATAGATTCATATCACCCTGGACAAAGGGTTCTGAACTTTGCCATTTTTTTCTGTATTATTTAACTTTTTTCTTAAGAACTGTTGAAGATATAGATGCTGATCAAAATCACAGATGACAAGGAGGTGGAAAGGAGACTGAATCCAAATTTAATAAAATCTTGACAGGTAAGAATTAACTTAATTTTCATAAGATGAAAATTCAAAAAGTAAATCATTTTGAAAAGTTCCTTGTTTTAGAACCAATATCTCTATTCTTCAAGGATGGATTATGAGTATGCTTTAGAAGAACCTAGACATTTTAGCTAATTGTAGGGTCAGTATGAATCAACGTGAGATCTATGACTTCCAAAAAAAATGCTAACATGATTTTAAGATGTGCTCATAGAAGAATAGCTTTTAAAATATGGGAAGATATGGGAAATGAGCATCCAATACTCCTTTGAAATCATCAGAGCATACCAGGATGGTATAGTGTATTGTTCTCCAATAATGTTCAGAGAGATGTGATCAGGAAAGCAAGGAGAAGAAGCGCCAAATTCAATTAAAACATCTGAAATATCTGAAAGAACCAAGAATATTTACCCTTGGAAAGTCTGGGGGCATCATAACTATTTCCAAATGTTTGAAGTGCTCTCACTTGGAAGATAGATTAATTTGGTCTCAAAAAGGAGAATGTGGATTATGAACCAAGGCTACAAGGAAGTAGCTTTGGGATTTCCTTAAAGAACTTTTATGTGGACTACCTTGGCAAATAGTGAAGTCAAGGACTAGTCATAGAGGTGTCCTACCGGGGTCATCCCATCCTGGGGTGTTGTAGAGTAGAGATTGCAAAATGATAGTGCATGGAAAAATTTGTTCTGCTGATACAATTTCTTTAGGTTGGATAGTGTGTTAAGACATTTTAATGTAATCACTAATATTTTTTTAAAAGATAAAAGATTCTTTACAAAGATTGATAGTAGCTACTTTTCTTCAAAAATTGTAGATGTGGCAACCATGGATGTCCATTAGTGGAGGTAATGATCAGCTGAGAATAAGAATCCGCTTCCTCCTTGTAAGAGGGTGTACACACTCAGGTTCACCACAGTCCCCAACCCTCTCTGTTGTGTTCCTCATATAGAGGAGAAGATCATTTTGTCATTTATTTTCTTGCTTGAGTAGCTGTTTTGCTTACAGCTGACCTACCTCAATTTGTAATTTATTTGCATGGCCCTTCTAGGCATCCAGCTTGTTATCCCTGTTGGACACACTGATTGACTGGGTTGAAGAATCGAACTTGTTTGGCAATCAAAGGTTTTCAAACATTATTTTTTTTCTGAAGGACCCCCCACTCCTTCACATCCATGATATCAGTGAAATCTTAAACCAAATCCCAATTTATAAAATATGATAGAGGAGCTATTATTTGCCTCATCATCTAACATTTTCCCCGGGACAAGAAATGGAATTTTAGGGCTCCATTGAATTGGTTTGGACAGTACAGGATTTGAAGTTGTCTTCTATAAGCTGAGGATACCAACATATACATGCTAGTTCTTGCAAACATTTTAAAACACTGATTTAAATAAAAAACCCTATTTCTCAGATGAAAAGAAAGACGTGTAAAGGAAGGGTCACAAACTGGTTAGAAGAGCTGAGTTTTTACTCTTGATTTTGATATTAACTAGTTGGAGGGGCTTCCTGTTTGTCCCTGAAGTCTCAGATTTAGGACCTGAGAGGGCATCTTAGAGACTAGTCCACGCTCCTCATTGTATAGACAAGGGAACTGAAAACTGGGAGATACAATGGTGAGCTCAAGGAGAGTACAGTTAATGGTGTCAGTGTAAGTACTGGAACTCAAGAAACCTTAGATTGGACTCTCTCTATCATGTCCCCTTTCTCTCTGATAGACAATCATTTGGGTCTCTTTTCACACAATAGGTTTTAGTTGCTTTGCTTTGCTTTGCTTCTGCTGGGAGAAGGAGCTTTCCCGTGTCTAGTCTCTAAGGTGTCCTCACAGACTAACATCCATTAAAGCATTCTTTACTTGAGGGTGGGTGCTGCTCTCCCTTTTCAGGGGGAATGGAAAATGGAAAATTGTTTTGTCTTACCTGTTTTCTCTCAGGCATTAAGTTCTTTATTGCTAAATGGGACATGGTCATCGTAGAGCACATGAAAAACACAACATTTTTGGTACAGATAATGGCAAACCAATTAGATGAACTCCAGCAATTGGGTTGTTATTCAGACATGAATCTCTTTGCCTAACTTCTGTTTACTCATTTCTAGACGTGGCTGCACTGTTATCCTCTCCTGAACCCACAAGGCCTTGAAATTGCTGGAAATGGCAGGAATTCAATTCCACTCATTTTCAAAATTCCCTTGGTTTGGCTTTAAGAGCATGAAACATGTTTATAGATGGAGATGTGATCACAAACATGTCAATAGGTATCAAAAAGGAAAATAGCTAAACCAATTTAAAAATACCCAGAGGGAGCTCTAAAGAGTATTAAAAAATTTTTCTTTGAGGTACACTGTTCATTTATGCCACCATTAAGGAATATTTATAGTCTCCTTAAGCTAAATATTGAATAAAATTTATTCTGAAGCGAGGTTCGAGGAATGAGAAATTATATCCTAGAAAGATTTTTGATTCTTAACAGGAGATTATTTTAAAAACTCTATCTTTCTGAAATCTATGAAAATGTGATCAGAATTAAATCAATGACAACTTAGATTTTTATTTTCCTTAATTGGAGGGTAATGTTCTTTGGTTTATAGTCAAACGTGATCTTTCTCATGGCTTTTATAGTTTGTTAAAATTAAAACGAGGTGCCCAATTCAGGTTCTTCCCTTGCCATGCCAAACAGAGGCTGTTTCCTGGTAACTTCACCTGGCAGCTTGCAGAATGAGGTCTTGGCTCTGAGTTAGTGCGTAGCTGGGCTTGCAGGTTTAAGATCTAGATTCTCATCATTTTGGGTCAAATGTGACCCTCTGCTGCTTTAAAGCACACCATCCAGCCCAGATACATCAGTATCCAGTTGAAACAAAATTTATACCACTATTTTAATTTCGTAAGTTCATGTGTGACCATGTATTTCAATACCCATTGAGAAAGCATTTGAAAAATAGATCAGAGAGGGAAAAAGTGAAGAAACATTGATACCTCTAATAAGAAATAATTATAGGGATGGCCAATTTACTATGGTAAAATGTAGATGAGCTAGAACACAATGACTAACTTGGCCTTCTCTTGACCTCTGATCCTATTTCTAGATTACTTGCTGCTTTTCTGTCTCCTTTGTTGGTCCCATTTTCTCCTTAACTTCTAAATCTTAGAGTACCGTAGAGCTCAGTCCCACATATTTCCTCTTCTGTATCTACACTCATTTCTTAGGTAAGCTCAACTAGTCTCCTGGCAGTGAATGCTGACCATATCTGGATGCCTCTCAGTTTATATCTCCAACTCTGACCTCTCTCCTAGATCCTTAAGTCCATCTGTTCATGTCACATCTCCACCTGGTTGCTTAATACAAATCTCAAATGTTAGCGTGCTTAAAACTAAACTCTTAATTGCCTAACCAGTCCCCATCAACTTGCTCCTCTCACTCTCTTGTCCATCTGCATAAGTGCCATCTTCATTCTGTAGTATCGCAGGCCAACAACTTAGGAGTCACCTTTGCCTTCTCACTTCCTCTCTCATTCTTCATCTAATCCATTAGCAAATGTATCAACAAATTTGAAGACTCTACCTTCACAACATACTCCCAGATCTAATTTGTTTCTCACTGCCTCTACCACTTCTACCCTGGTCTAGGCCACTGGCCTTTCTTTGGAATATTGCAATTGCTTCCTATGGATCTCTCTAGTCCAATTGTCCCCTACCCCCGCCTCCACCCTATAGTCTGCAATTTATCCATAGGCAGAGCAGCCACATCTCATTCAGAATCAATTCAGTGTTCTTTCCCTGGCTTATTATGTCACCCATGGTCTTGCTCTCTTGTTCCTCTCTGACCTCATCTCCTTCCCCACCGTCCTTGGCTTACTCCTTTGCAGCCTTATGGCATTCTTGCTTTTCCTAGAACATACTAGGTATGTCCTGGGTTCCAGGTCTTTTCCCTTAATGATTCCTCTGCCTAGAGTGCTCTTCCTCCATGTAGCCACATGGATACCCCCCTCCTCTCCTTCAGGTCTATATTTAAATTCCACTTTCCCAGACTAGCCCAACCCTATATTTAAATTCTTTTTATGAAATAGAAACGCCCCTCTATGGCTCTCCCTCTATTCATACTCTGCTCTACTCATTCTCATAGCATTTTGACCACCAGTCATACAATTACTTGGTCATCTGTTTTTTGTTTCTCTCCTTCATCGCCACTAGCAAACAAGCCCCCTGGGAGGGGGACTTTTTTTTGTTCACTGTTATATCTCAGTATGCAGAACAGTGGCCAGTAGGTAGTTTGGGCTCAGTAACTATTTGTTGAATGAACAAATGGTTTGCTAGCAAACAACTAGATAAGAGAGTTACATTGTGAATTTAATAAGCATACACATGATGATCATTTTTAGAAGATATAATAGAGACATTTTGGATATATAAATGCATTTCCTTTTACATCTTGGGGAAAGTTTGGGAGGGAATCAAATGAGGCAGGTCGGGAATTTTGCCCTGCAAATATCTAAGATTTTCCAGGAAGCGCAAAATGTTTGCTAGCCCACCGTTGGAGAGTCTTCATCTTGAGAGTTGTAAAGATGATACAGAGTCACCAGTTTTCTCCATGTTGCTTTTCTCTACACTGGGGCTTTTTAGAATTCTCCCAAAGAAAGTTAAAATTCCCCAGAGATCTCTAGCTTTGCTAGCTTGATGCCTCCCCGAGAGCTCTTGCTTTCCCTTTAGGAAGCATGACAGCACGAATAGTACCCATTATTTAAAAATGTGCTCACAACATCTAGAAAAAAAAAAAAAAAAAAACAGGCTTACTCATTAGCAGCTTTCCCTGTGCCTTTCTGAAGTTGTGGTAAATAATCCTCCCCTGTTCCCCACAAATAGTTAATTATAGCACTAGCAGCAGCTCTTTGAGGCGGGAAGCCAGGCATATCTACAATGCCCAGCGGAGATGCTAGAAGTCCTCCCTGCCGTATTCTGAAAGCAGAGGATTAGAGCAGGTGAATTTTCCCCACAGGTTGGGGAATCCATAAAGACATCTCTACCTCGCTTCTTTTGCATACCTTCCCCATTGCATATCTCCTTTTCCTGATGCTGCCAAGTAACTCTCAACATGCATCACTCATGAATGGTTTATACCCTGTGACCTCTTGGCATGTTATCGAGAAAATGGATTTGACCACAGATGGGAGACTAAGTTAGAAACTGCTTCACTTGGGTCTCTTGGCTTCACTATTTGGGTTCAAAATATGGTTGAGATCATGTGCCTATAAATTCATGGTTTACCCTCTTAGTTCAGTGCAATCTCTGGAAAAGGGCAGCAGGGGTGGGTGGGGAGCTGGGCTGTGCAGGGAGAGCTCCTGATCTGGGAAGGCATCTCCACTCTTCCAGAAAAGTCAAGGATCAGGAAGAACTTTGACTATTTTGCAGACCTTAAGAAAGGGAGATTTTTCTGGTTATCTGAGTGACTCCAGTGAAGCCTGTGAAAACAGAAGGGGAAGTTAAAGAGATAAGAAGTGCAGGGAACATTTGATAACTGTTGATGGCTTGAAGATGAAGGGAGCCATAAGAGAAGAAAGGCAAGTGACCCTCAGAGCAGAGCACAAACCTGGCCAACAGCAAGGAAACAGGGACCTCAGTCCTGCAACCCCAAGGAACCAAATTCTGCCGATAGCCTGAAGGAGCCTGGAGGGAATTCTTCCATAGAGTCTTCAGACAGGAAAGTACCCAGTCTGGCTAATCACTTGATTGAAGCCCAATCCAGCCATGCTGTGCTAGATTTATAGAAACAGCGAGACAATACATTCATGTTCTCTTAAGCTGCTTTATTTGTGATAATTTGTTTTGCACAGTGGCAAATGCATCACCTGTTTTATGGCATTTGATCTTCCCTTTGATCCTGTGGGCTAATTCTTACCCTATTTGGTAGACAAGGATACTGAGTCCTCAACAGTTAGGTACTAACCTGTGTAAGGTCACACTGCGGAGAGGGGCAGAGAGGAAATCACATGATGGCTATCTGACTTTAGGGCTGTTCCCCTATGCCAGGGGTTCTCAGGTTCAGCACTATTCACATTTGGGGCCAGATAATTATTTGTCGTGGGGCTGTCTTGTGCCTTCAGGATTTTTAGTGGCATCCCTGGCCCTGACTCACTAGATGCCAGTAGAAACACCCCCACTACCCATTGTGACATTCTAAACTGTCTCTACACATTGCCAAATGTTCTCTAGGGACAAAATTGTGCCCCATTGAGAACCACTGTCCTGTGCATGAAGCCTCACTGTATCCTTGGACTTCAGGAGAAAATGTCTGCTCTCAGGCCTGGGTGTAAACTGGGAATTTTTTTTCATCTCCATAAGTATCAGTATCTGCCTGAGTTCTTCCCAAGGGCATTGATAGGAACAATGCCATGTTCCTCCTCTGACCTGTCACCAAGCCAGGAAAGGTGAACTAATGAGATCAGAGTGGGACCGAGCAGGGGTCATGGAGTACAGCAGATCTGAACACACTCCTCCAAGGTGGTAAGCTCCTTCAAGGGATGGTAGTGTATGATACATTTTCACGCTCCTGGGTGCAGTTGGGGATGATCCATCCTTGGAAATGACTCCCAGGAAATGCCTCCTGAATCAAATGTGAGTTTACAGGCAAGTTGAGTGAAGCGGGCATGGCAGCTGTGATGACAACGGTGGTGCGCTCCCCAAATGTCCTTCTTAGGGCTGTCACACATTTCCTCAGGCTGCTAAATGTGGCTCAGAGTTTGTCTTTCACTGAGAATTGCCTTTGGTAGCCGGAGGTGATTTACCTAAGACAATGTTTACTCTGAGGGAGTGCCCATGCCAATAACTGGCCATGGCGGGGGGCACAAAAGCCTGATCCCTTTGCCTCACACTGGGGTAACTCTGAAGGGCTATTCTTGCTTCTAAGTTTCCTGTAAAATCGACTGAGGCCCCTGTTGCGAGCACACCGCTGCTCAGCTTCTCCCTTTGCCCAACGTTCTCTTCCATACCTTCCAAGAAGTCTCTGGCACCCAACGCTGCATTGCAGAGTCTGTTTCCAGGAAATTTACAACGAAGACCCCATCTTTGTTTACTTTTTCCTAGAGGAATCATGCCTTAGGTAGTGAATTCTAAAGTGTGCAAAGTAGAACTTACGCATGGTTAAAATTAACTTTGAAAACTTCTTAAGGCAATTAGAAACTGATATTTTGTCTCAATACATGGCAAGTGTGGCATTTCCCTTTCACAGTGGAATCTGGTTGTGTTCCATTGTTCTCATGGCAGATGAAGAAGTCGGCTTGCAGTTACGAAATATTTTGAATCAAAAATATTATCTTTGAATGCTATAGGTTCGCCCCCAGAAAGGCAAAATGCTCCCACTCTGAGGGTCACCAGGGAACCAAGGTCAACTGCATACTCAGCGGCTTTCAGTGCACGGCCACTCCAGAGCATAAGCAAATTGAGCAGAACAGTGAGTCCAAGTGCCACCCTTTTTATTTCCCTCTCCTTTTTCACTTTTCCATTTATAGCTGAGCTCATTGAATTCATATAAGTGACATAAACTTATGATGTAACTTCGCTTCTTTGCACCACATTATTTTCAATCGAGAAAATTCAGTGACTAATTAGTGCAATTTTTTAAAGAACCACGAGTTCATAAACAATATCAGTTCTCATTTAACTTTTTACTTAAGTCAGACTTCATATTGAGAGGAGTCATGAGTTATATTTTCTCCCTATCAATTATAGCTGTGTGGCCCCAGGGAAGTCACATTCTCTCTCTCTCTCTGGGTCTATTTTGCCTCAATGGTAAAATTACATTTTAATGGTTCAAGGTCAAGGGCTGAATCAATGTTTCTTTAGGACTCTTTCTGCTCTATAATTCTCTTTGTGCAGAGGAGCAGGGAAAATTAATTATGGAATACAAATGAGTGTAGAGCAGCACCGTGGAGTGGTTAAGGCTCCTTACAAATCATGAGAATTTGGGAAACTCTCAACTCACTCTTTGCCCACTTTATGCTACAAGGAAATGAGAATATGAGGAAATAGCAGCCACAGATGCCCTCTAGAAGAGAATGTTCTAGAAAAATACAAAATGCTATTTTTACTTTTGTATTCCTTATAATATTAATAAACTTACCACGACTATGTTTCTTAATAAGTAAAATATAATCAAATGTATGTGCTTTATTTTTTTTCTTCAAGAAAACATTTGGAAGATAAATTGGAGAATTCCTGTATGTTTCTCAGAGCAGCACCTCAAAACCTCAGACCTCATCCTCTTAGAGTTAACAAGTATGAGGATGAAAAACAGCCTATTCATTGGGTATAAATCCCTTAAAAAAGGGACTAAAACGATCTAATTCCTGTTTTTACCCAGCCCGCAGGCTGTGAGGCTCTCATGCAGTCATAGTGATGATGGTAAGTAGAGGTGACCTCAAATTCCATTAGTTATACACTGGAGGAAGGTGTGGTCAAGACAGAAGAGGAGGAGGAGATTTTTCTTCATGATATTTTTAATTTGAAAGTAGAGTTTCCAGCATTTTGGGAGGCCAAGGCAGGTGGATCACCTGATGTCAGGAGTTCGAGACCAGCTTGGCCAACATGTGAAACCCCCGTCTCTACTAAAAATACAAAAATTAGCCAGGTGTCGTGGCACACGCCTATAATCTCAGTTACTCAAGAGGCTGAGGCATGAGAATTGCTTGAACCCAGGAGACGGAGCTTGTGGTGAGCCAACATCATTCCACTATCCTCTAGCCTGGGCAACAGAGTGAGATTCTGTCTCAGAAAAAAACAAAAAATAAAAATAAAAAAACAAAACAAAAAAGGAAAAGAAAGTAGACTTTCCAAAAGGTAACAGCATTTTCCTGTCTCTTCTCTTTTAATTTATAATAAGTAATCAAATAGTTAACTAATCCAAATGAAAGGAAAAAACAGTTTGGCCACAATACACACAAATCATATGAGTCACATCCAGTTAATTTTAAAGAATATGAAAATTTTCTTTTGCTCCAGTGGTGTTGTTTTATGAGATTTCAAGTGATTATATTATCCAGTGAAGCTAGCTTGTGTGGGTTATTGGCAGTATCTTGAAAACTCTGCAAATATATTCAGGAATAGACCCTTAAAGATAAAAAACAGATCACCACCAGATGGTGTGGCTGCCTTCTGTGGTTATTAGACATGTGGATACATTTGGATAAGAAAGAAGCTAGAAAGATACGCTTCTAAATATAGAACACAAAGGAAATATCCATTCTTTGAGATGAGAAAAGCAAGGAAAGTTTTATTGAACTGATAGACATTTCTGACTTGTAAAACTGAAACACATTTAAAAATGACTGAGGAACAATTGTATGGTCTAGAAAAACTGCTTAGTAAAGGAAATATATGTTTTTAATTCTCAAATCAAATATAACCTCTCTCAAGAAATGAAGTTCAGGTTATTTTTTATTAAATTATTTGGCTTCCATAAGACAAGTGTGTGTTACTCACAGAACGATGAGTCCTTCATGTTTTTAAAATATATTTCATTTTAATATTCTACTTCAGATGTGCAAGTATGGTTTGACAGAACTGTGAAGCAAATATTATCTTAAATAAATCTACTTTTCAGAAGCTTCTCAAGTACTCGTAGAATTTATGAGGTATTGACAGATTAACCATGAACTGCAGATAGGTTTGGCTTTAAGATTTGTTGGTGGTGTTCTAGCTAATGTTTAACAAATCGTACAGAGCTTTTGGGCATAAAATATTTATTTTTTCCTCTAATGTTGAAAAGGTATTTTTAGTTTTATTATTTCATCCCAGTGTTGGATTGATTTATTATCTCTTCGAATTATTTTCGTTATCAAAAGCTTCCAGACACATTGTCCTGCTTTGGTGCTTGTACCACGACTGTGAATATGATTAGGAAGAAGGCAGATTGAGCTTTGAAAATGAAGAACTGGTTCTTCATGGGATTCTTTGTGATAAATCTTGGAAGTAATGAAACAGTCATTGGTTTCTGTTACCAACAATTAAGAATGTATGTAAAAGAGGCGCTAGGGAGAAGACTATATAGTACTTTTATTTCCTAATGGAGACACATTTTGGGACAAGGAGAAAATATAAGATGAGAAAGGTAATACTATTCCATGTATTAAAACCCTGAAGAAAAAACATCAATCATTCATTCATTTGACATGCCCAGCCATTTCCTGAGCAACTAGTATATACCCAGAACTGAACTATGCAAAGATATTATAGAAATAAACAAGACAAAACTTTTGCTTTTCAGCATCTAAACGATGATACTCGGCAGTCAGCTAACCTTTTAGTAGGAAGAATTGGAAAGAGAAGAGAGCATCTTTAACACAGTCTACATCAGAATCTGTTTTCTTAGCTATTGTCTGCATATTGATGAACAAGGATGAATATAAAGAAAGTAGCACTTTAGCTCTTTCTAGTTTTTTTTTTCTGTTTTCCTTTAAACATAAAAATTAATTGCTACATGAGAGACAAACATCATTGAAATTTCTGGTCTGAAGTTAGAAAAACAAAAACTATCTTGGTTTTCTACCTTTTTATTTTTTATTTCTTAGGTTGGTAGCAGATCTTGGAGAGAGTACATTTCAAGGATGAGGAAATAACTTACTCTTAAACTCTTTGTTTACAAAGCATAACTTGCAACATCTATGTAAGCGGTAAAAGCCTGGACCTCCTTTGGGTTACTTGGTCCTTCCCCTTTTCTCTCAATACTTTCATTTACTTTTCTTTCTGCAACCTGCTTGAATGTGTTAGAGAACCCCCCACTTGGGGTATTCCTACACTAGATGTATTTACTCTTTTATTTAACATCTATAAACCCACAAGGCAGAATCTTTATTTTACTGTTCTCGAACTGTTCATAGTCAATGATTTCTGTTTCAGAACAGTTGCCGCTCTATTTTTCTATCAGCAGATTCCAAAATTAGACAACCACAGTAACATCATGCAGGAAAGACTCAGACCTTAATCTAATATTTCAGAACAAGGCAGTCATCATTAGCAGTTTTTTTTTTCTTTTTGCAAAGAATTATGAGATTTTTGTGTTTTATTTCCTTTCCTAGAATGAGCTTATTATTGACAACATTCCTGACATTTAATCTTGATGATAAGAGAGAGAAAAGGTATAGAAAACTTGGTCTTCTTTAGTTTCTCTGCTATTTTCTGTTGGTCTTCATGGGCGGGGGAAGATGGTTACCACTACCAGGTAGAGGCAATTGGCTATCTGGACCCTTAAAATAGGTAATGAAGAGGAAATAGACACCCCTTTTGGTGATAACAGATAATATTTTGAGGACAAATGATTAGAATCACCAGTGCCTGATCTCCTCTTTTCATTGCCCAGTGAGTCCCATTTTCTATTTTAAAAATGTCAGTGTACACTTCAAGAATCAGCATTTCAGAGATCATATCAAGAAGTGCTAGAATGGGAAAAGCTCAGCCCAGTGGTGCTAAATAATCTCTCTGAGCAAACAGTGACTTTTGAGTTCCACTGTTCCTCAGTTCTCTTTCCCAACCCAAGCTTTTTAAGTATCTCTTTCCTTCCGCCCCCAGTTTGTGTGTTTCTGAGTAATCTTGGAGCAACACCTTTAATCATGGAAGAAGAGAAGCCAATGGGACTTTTAAGAAAGCATATAACTAAAAGGAAAAAAACTGGTCATAAATGGCAAGGTTATCACATAGGGTTGAAGTGTAGGAAAGACCAATGTCATGGTGTACCACAGTGATCTTTGTCTACTGGTACCCCCCTTGGATTCAGAGAGGAGACAGGCAAGATCCCTGTCCATAAGGCTGCCCAGGGTATCCCCAGGCAATGAATTGATACAGCCAAGGCCAAGGCTGCTATCATACAGAGTAGAGCACTTCTCCCTTAGGTCTTGGTGCCAGCTTCTATGACAGATCCTTTAAGAATACTTGGCATTGGCTGGCAGCACAGGCATCTTAACTGTTACTGCAAAAGTAAAGTTAAAGTGGCTTCCTAGAGCAGAAAGCCCTCTTTAGGGAAGGTGGGAACTCTTGGGTTGAGAAGTTAAAGAAAAAATTGCCCGTGGCCTGTCAGGTGGTGATCTGCTGAGAGACTGTTTTCTCAGAATCCCTAGTTGAAGCTCAAATTAAACCCAGGGAAACGTTCACATGAAAAGCCCACAAGAATGAGTTTTCAGATTCTATCAGCTCAAAAGAAATCTCCTGTGAAAATCCTTAGGTCAAACATCTGACACACTTTTCATCAGCTGGTCCCTTAGAGTCCTGAGAAAGAGGTTACGCTGCCTTCAGTACAGAGAGCAACTTCTCCGAGTTATTACATGCTTTTCCTCTTAGTGATTTGTATAACAGAAGTCAGAATCTACCCATTCGGATGAGTGTATAGATACGGGGGATGGTGGAAGATATGAATACCGAAGATCCTATTCTGAAAGCAAGAAGTGGGAACACTGGGAGAGAAGCCACTTTGTTGCTAAGACGATATGTTTGATGGGGGAAAAGTTGAATCTGAGCATCAGAGGGAGTAGGAAATGGGATCTGGAGTCCAAGAGCAAGGTAAAGATTGAAGATTTAAAAAAAAATGGGGGTGATGAACATCAAGCAGACAGCTGAGACATGAAGATAAATTAGATCAGTGCTAGAAAATATAAGAAGAAAGGCTGAGAGAGTCTCATGGCCACAGTCATGCGTGGATACTGAGAAGTCCACTGCCTGCTGTGAGCTGGTCACTTACTGGCTCCCTCATTCTTTCCATTCACAACATGGGGCATGGCAACCTCCTCTGAGCATGTGAATTCACCAGTAGAACCTTCCACAAAATGACTCATTGAACCGCTTGCTGTCTTCCTGTCCATCACAGCCCAAAACGTGGTCCCAGGCAACCGGAAGTCCTCATTCAATAATAACTCAGGAGAAGACAGTAAAAGGGTGGTATCCCAACTTCCTCCTCCTCCAGCCATACAAAGGGGCCTGTGATTATTTATTATGCACAAGACAGGGGAGCAGAGTCCCTGGGATGACTCTGCAAAGCATCCATTTGCCCTATCATAAGACATTAAGTACCTTTACTTCAAAATCCCCTGCCAGCCCCTCCACATCCCCATTGGTGGGCTCAGCTGTGGCAGCAGAGATTGGGAGGCAGGTTTCTGGGGAAAACTCACCCTGGGGTCTGTCTCCAGTTGCTGCTTGTGGTGTAGGCTGCGTCTTTTCTTGGCCTTTGCAAGGCCATTGTGATAAAAGTGGTACAGGCCTTCAGCAAAGGGAAGCTGTGAAGAGTCAAACAGACACAGGTAGAGTTAGCTTCTGGGGTTGGCCTGGGGACAGGGACACCAAAGCTGGGGTTGCTTGCAGGGCTCCATGGGGTGGGGAAGTATACAAGAAAACCACTGGCAAGCCTCTTGTCAGACATGGCCCTCTATTTCCCTGTCACTGTCCTCCTCCCCTTCTTGCCTTTGCGTTTGTGGTGGCCACTCTCCTCTTGCCCCTTAATTTTTTCCCCCATTTTTAAAGTTTTTTTGCACATCCTTTGATTCCCTCTCCTTTTCCATAGAGCCTTACTTTTGCATTCACATCCATATCAGATTCTCCTTGTCCTCCTTGGACTAGTGTGCATGCTCCAGGTATCATCTGGTTGCTCCAGAATTATGATGTAATGTTTTCTAGTCACGTCTTCCCAGCTGGACTGTCTGTCTTGAGTCTTGGGCTTTTTCTGTGATCCCTTGGTGCCTCTTATCAGGCTAAGCATAGTGGGAACACCTAAATTTAGTAAATACCTGTTGGATGGCAGGTCAGGTTTCCCTTTAGCTTCCTATCCCAAGGACCCTTGAGATTAGGTCACAGTCAGTCAGAGAAGTCACGATAATGAGAGCTTGTCTGTGACGCAGGGCCTCTAAGAATCTTGGAGAGCCTGAAGAGGCCAGACATTCATTCTATGATTCAACGTAACTTGGTGGGAAGAGCCTTGACCTGGGAGTTTGGAGACCCGACTGTGGCTCATGTCTGTTACCATCAGTATAATTGTGGGCAGGTTGTTTTCTCTCTGGGCATCTTTTTTCTCTTCTATATAAACATAGAGCCTTGAAGTTCCCAGGTTGCTCCCTTTTCTCCACATGTCTTCATATTGATGAAGACGCACTGCAGTTCTTAACCTGATTAATTAATTTAATTGAATGCTCACAAATTATTGACAAATAGTGTAAATATGTATATCTTTTGGAAATTGGACACATGGTTTCATCAGATTCTCAAAAAAGTCCCTAAACCAACAAGCATTCCACGACTTGAAGTATTTGCTATTGAAAATTTTGGTGTGTGTCTTGCCATCCAGTGTTAGGAAGAAAAGGGAAGCAGATGTGGATGGCTCGATAGAGGGTTTTCTAACATAGATGGGGTCAATTCGAGACTTTTGGATCACATAGAGCCTCAGTATGGCTCAAATATTTCTTAAAGAACATTTATTATTATTATTTTATTTTTAATACAAGGAAATATATAGTAAATATAGAAAACTGAAAAACACAAATAACGAAGTGAAAATTCTTCATGTTTTCCTTTTTTGCAGTATTGGAGTTAGGTTACCTTTTTAAATTTTTTTTTTCTTTAGGCTTCCTACTTCTAAGAGCAAATGATTATTTCCTTAATAATAAAATGAGTGAGTTTTAGATCTTCTTCTTTGCTTAAACACACACACACACACCCGACCCCACGTAGTATTATGGAAAGTGGTTCTTCCCTTGTCAGATGACATCACAGACTTCCACTTACTACCTCCTTTTTCAAATTTTTATTTTGGGTTTGAGGGTACATGTGAAGGTTTGTTACATAGGTGAACATGTGTTCTGGGGTTTATGGTGCATATCACTGCATCACCCAGACTCCTTCCTTCTTTAGAACTGCTGCATATTACTCCATTACATGGGATATACCATGACTCATTTAGCTTTTCCATTATTGATGCATATTAAGATATTTCCATTTGTTTTTACATTCGAAGATAATGCTGTGTGTTGGGGTGGGGGAACGACAGAGTAAGAACTTTCAATAATCTACAGTTATATACAAGCAAATGGAACTCTGAAAAAAATTGCCAAATCAACTTTCTCAGAACACTGGAAATTAACAAGAGGCTTGCAGCAACCCAAAGGTGATTTATTCAATACAAAAGTTGGATCTCAGTAACAATGGCAAACTGTGTGTTGGTTTAAATTGCCCCACGACCGTCTTCTTCTCCATAGCTCTGCAGCATCTTTGAACATGAACATTCTCACAGTCACGGTAGCTGTGAAAACCAGTAGCCAAACAAATACTACAGGGTGCAGACTGGGTTTAGAGTTATTCAAAAAGCCCCATCTCTAAATAATTGTCTGGAAGCTATCTGGAAAAGTTCCATTTATGGGATTTGTTGTTATTTGATCTGTCCCAGGGTTTGATCAGTTGGAAAAACCCTACTCTATCCCCCCAGGGAATTTGTGAAAAACAATCAGTGGCAAATTTTTAAGGTTGCAATTTCCTGAAGTAGCAATATGAATTAGGTCAAATAAAAGACTGGTCAAAAACTAGAAATAACCCACATTTCTATCAATTGATAAAACAGTAAACAAAATATGATCTATATGTACAATGGAATATTATTTTTAAATGGAAAGGAATTAAGCAATGATACATGGTAAAAAAATGGATGAAGCTTGAAAACTTAATGCTGAGTTAAAAAGCCAGACAGAAAGGTTATACGTTGTATCACTTCCTTTATATGAAATTTGTCCAGAACAGACAAATCTACAGAGCTGGAAATTAGAAGAGTGATTGCCTGGGGCTGGGAGGAGACAGAAATGAAGAGTGATTGTTAATGTCCAGGATTTATTTCAGAGTGGTAAAAATGTTCTGAAATTCAATATTGGTAATGATTGCACAACTTTGGAACTATACTGAAGATCGCTGAATTGCACATTTTTAGAGGACAAATTTTATGGCATGTGAATTATATCTCAATCAAGTTGTTATTGAAAATACTATGATGAACAGCTTTGTAACTATCACTATTTGTATAGATAAGAGTTTTCCTGTAGGATATATACTAGGAATTCAATCTCTAAGTCATAAATATGAACATTTGGCATTTTGATAAATACTTCTGAAAAGTTTCCCTATAAAGTTGTATATTCCAAGATCCACCAAAAAGTGAGTAAGAATAAAAATATATATTTCCCCTTCTCTAAGTAACTCTGGATTGACATTTATTAATGATATTTTAATTTTAGCCAATTTTTAGGCAAAATGGATCATCTTATTTGAATATTTTTAATTATTTTGAAAGTTTGAGCATCTTTTCATATGTTTATTGACATTTGGTTTCTTCTCTTTTGTGCATCTTTCTATTGCGTATTTTTGTATTCCTTGTGATAAGCCAGGCACTGTGTTTGGTGCTGGAGAGAGAAGGGTAACGGTGATGTAGTCTCAGCCTACAGATAGCTCACAATTCACAGGGAAGGCAGATTTGCGCACAGCAATATGTTAATCGTACTCCGTGGTGGAGTAGTTTAAGAACATGAGTTCTGGAGCCGGATTGCCTTGGTTTAAATTCTTGCTCTTCCTCATAACAGCAATATGACCGTTGGCAACTTTTTTAACCCTCGTGGGCCTCAGGTTTTTTACTTATAAAATGTTTTTGTTATGGGAATTAAGTGAGATAATGCATGAAAAGTGCTTGAGTAATGTCTTGCACTCAAGCATAAGTTACTCTTTTTATTGTTAGAATACAATGTGCTATAGCAAAGTTATTGACAAGCTGCTATGGGAACCCAAAGAAGAGATTATTTCAGTCAAAGGGATACTTGGGGAATGTTTCTTAAGCTTTTTGGAGGAAGGGAAGGGCATTCAGCTTATGAGACTCTTTTCCACTTTCATTAAAAATTCTATTTTTCTAGCGTTTTAATTTTGAAGAGTGTGGTTGTTTAAAGTCATAGCCACAGTTCTTTAACACTCTTCATATGAAGAATTGAGGTCCATGATTCCAGCCCTTGCATCTGGGGAACATGATCACTTTAATTAAGAGTGGAAGTGATGCCATGTGACTTCTGAATCTGTCATAAGAGGCCACTGTTCCCTGGAGCACACTTGCTCTTAGGGTCCTGGCGTACGATTTAAGAAGTCCAACTCCTCTCAGG
Source organism: Cebus imitator (assembly GCF_001604975.1). NCBI lineage: Eukaryota > Metazoa > Chordata > Mammalia > Primates > Cebidae > Cebus > Cebus imitator. Next base: position 2,624,191 of record NW_016107790.1, read on the forward strand.
CTGCCATGTTATGAGGAAGCCCAGGCCACACTGAGAAGCATGCGTAGTGCTTTGCCTGAGAGTCCTGGAAGAGCTCAGCCTTCAAGTCACCCCATTTAGGATATTAAATACACACATGAAGAAGCTTTCAGATGATTCCAACTCCAGCCATTCCAGCCATCTTCTAGCTGTTGAGTCTTCCCAACTCTCTCCACACATCATGGACCATAGACAAACCATTGTCACTGTTCCCTGTCTGGATCACAAATTCCCACATTCATGAGTATAATAAAATTGTTGTTTTATACCACCAAATTTTGGGTTGGTTGGTTACTCAGCAATAGACTACAGAAACAAGTAGCTAGCTGAAAAAATAAGTTTTATTTCTTCATCTTTCAAGCCTATTAACTCGAAACTCTACAATAATATTGGTTCTGTCTGTCAACTGGTGACACCATCCCAGAGCAGCTCTGATAAGGACCCTCAAGGGACATTCCTGGCACAGGGGGACAGGCCTGGACTCAGAGCACCAGATACTGGATAATCTTCAAGGGCATAGCCAACTTAGCTAGGGGTCTTTTCTGTGAATACAAATTGTTTAGAACATCGCAGCTTTTGTGATTTAGTTCCTGTTCATTAAAAACCACATTCCCTATGGCAACTTTAACATAAACATTGTATATGCATATTCCAGGCTCAATGGTTCTTAAATGTTTTCTCTACTTAACCCTGCTGATACACTCTGGATAATGTTAAGATTTAATAAAAAAGTGAGAGGAAGGGAAGAAAATGTAAGTGTGCTGTATTTTGCTTTCCAAAAACTTTCTCCTTTGAACACTATCAGGTGGTATGAACTTGACCTTTTGTTTCCTATTGCAGAAGGCAATATGCATCTGATTTTTTTTTTTTTTTTAATTTTTAATTCTTTGGAGTCTCGCTCTGTTGCCCAGGCTGGAGTGCAGTGGTGCGATCTTGGCTCACTGCAACCTCTGCCTCTTGGTTCCAAGTGATTCTCCTGCCTCAGCCTCCCAAGTAGCTGGGATTACAGGCACCTACCTCCATGACTGGCTTATTTTTGTATTTTTAGTAGAGATGAGGTTTTGCTATTTTGGCCAGGCTGATCTCCAATTCCTGACCTCAAGTGATCTACACAGCTCGACCTCCTAAAGCAGTGGGATTACAGATGCAAACCACTGCATCTGGCCTAGAACTTAGAATTTTTAATACTAGAAAGAAAATTTGGAGTTAAGTGCCAGTGAGTATCAGAAGAGCATATTTTACCATAATTCTGGCTTGTTTTCATGGTTTAAAAGAAATTAAACATAAATTGAGGTGCAGGGAAAACTCTGTCTTACAGTGGAATTCCAATTAATAAATGTAGAAGAAACGATGGACATTGAATATTGTCATTCAGAAAACATCACAGTAATAATTGTGGCTGTCAAACATCTCTAATAGATGTTAAAATTAATAGGTGAAATATAACAATAAACAATGAGAAATGTATCTTTACAGTGGAGAAACCTGGCAGAGATCACTTTACCCAAGCAATCTAAGTTGACCTCACCAGTGATGAGTCATGATATAATGCACTGAGAAGGGCACATAGTTCATGTGATTTTCTTGCCAAAAAGCATTCGATCAGGTAGAAACATGAGACAAACTCATAACTGGCTGGTACTCTTTAAAGTCTTTATGTTCATAAACAACAAAGAAGAACTGCAGAACTTTTCCAAATTAGAGGAAACTAAAGAGACATAACTATTAAATACAACCATATTTTGGATTGGATCAGAAAAAAGGACACTAGTGGTACAATTGGAAAATAAGATCCGTAGATTAGTTAATAGTATTATATCAATATTTATTTCCTGGCTTTGGTAATTTTGCTACAGTTATGTAAGATGTTAACTTTGGGGAAGCTGAATAAAGGGTATATGGAAACTCTGCTTTTTTTTTTAAGGTAATGTTTTTATTGTGATAAAGTATATACAACATCAAAATTTCAATTTTAAAGGTTTTTAAGTAAACAGTTCAGTGATATTAAGTACACTCACATTGGGCAACTATCACTACTATCCATTATCCGAACTTTTTTATCATCTCAAACTGAAACTCTGTACCCATTACATACTAACTCTCCAGTCCCCACTCCCTAGCCCTGGCATGCACCTTTCTACTTTCTGTATTTTTGAATTTGATTTCTCAAATTCAATTATATAAGTGGAATCATATAGTATTTGACTATTTGTGTCTGGCTTATTTGACTAAAGCACAATGTCTTCAAGGTTCATCATGTTGTAGCATGCGTCAGAATTTCCTTTCTTTTTAAGGTTGAATATTCCACTTGTATACCATATTTCGTTTATCCATTCATCTGTAGATGGACACTTGAGTTGCTTCTACCTTTTGGCTATTGTAAATAATGCTGCCATGAACATAGGTGTACCTGTGTGCTATTTATGCAACATTTTTAAAGTCTAAATTTATTTCCAAGATGCAAGTTAAAAATGTAAAAATATTGGCCGGGTGTGGTGGCTCACGCCTGTAATCCTAACACTTTGGGAGGCCGATGAGGGTGGATTACAAGGTCAGGAGTTCAAGACCAGCCTGGCCAAGATGGTGAAACCCTGTCTCTACTAAAAATACAAACATTAGCTGGGTATGGTGAAACACGCTTGTAGTCCCAGCTACTCGGGAGGCTGAGTCAGGGAAATTGCTTGAACCTGGGAGGCGGAGGTTGCAGTGAGCCGAGATCACACCACTGTGCTCCAACCTGGGTGACAGAGCGAGACTCCGTCTCAAAAAAAAAAAGGTGAAAATATTTTAAAATTTAAATTTGAATGTCCTCAGAAGGGTCATGTATTTCCTAGTTTCAAATCAGAACACACCTACCTCTCGACTTCCTATGGTCACACACTAAATTCCCTTTCTGTGGTTGTGTCACCTGAGGCAGCTGAGTTGCATCCTTGGCTTGGTCTAACTGCCTTGGTTTTTAGAGAAGATATTGTGGTTCAGGGCGGGGCAGGGCCTGACCAGAAGAATGGGAGTGCTCTGCAGAAAACCCAGCTCTCCTGAGTGTAAATCCAGTACCTTTCCTACCACATTGCTTGCGTTGCAGTCCTACGTCCCAGCCCCCTTGTAACCATGACTATGAATCCATGAGATTTTGGACTGGAATTCCTGAAGGAGATGAGTGGGACTCAAGGACAGCAAGGCTGGTGGGTGACATCCTCACTGCTGTGGTCTCAGGACCCATGATTCTGGATTCTTTGGTAAGAGGATCTCTCTTGGCTTTGAAAGAAAATGAAGCTAATTGGTCTTATGAAGCTAAAATTTGAACCTCTGACCAGCTTACTTTTATGCAATAAACAGGTAAATTGACTGATCCGATCATGAAGCTAACAAAAGATTAACCTGTAGGCATTGGTTATTTTTCTGGGACTTTTTTGTCTCTTGCTTTTGGAGTGCAGACCCAAGATCTACTGTCTTCTGAGCATCTGAGAAGCAGCTGCTTAAGAGCTTTGTGCAAGCATGAGTTCCACCACAGGGAGAGAAAGACAGATGCTGTGTGACTTACAGTAGTATAATGTACTTGCTGCCCACACAGATCTCAAGGATGTAAGGCTGATCGATGCATTCCTGAGATTCTTAAGTAGACTGCAAATCTTGCAAATAGCAAAGACATATTAAACACAGTGGTAGATTCCCAAACACTCATTTGAGTGTCCCAGTAAGAAGCCTCTTATACTGCTGGCATTTAGTATGTTTTCAGGTGTTTTCTTCATTGAAACACACACACACACACACACACACACACGCATGCACACACGCAAACACACACACACCCTTCTTTTATATCATCACCTTGTTCTCTTAAGGCAAAATATGCATGGTTCCAGAAGGAAGGAGAAAAAATGTGAAAGAACTCGCAGCAAGAAGATTCAGTCTGGGCGAAAGTATAATAATGCTGCTAAGTCAGACTTGCAGAGTTTTTAAAAATTCTCATTATGTCACAAAAATGTATGGATCTCAGCAACACTTCTCATTGTCTTCTTTCTTTCCCTCTTACTTCCTTTCCCACTGACAACTATGGCTCCAAGCTACAGCCCCTCTCTGAACCCACACACTCCCTTTTCCCAGCAGTAGGGAACTCCAGGGAACTAGCAACCAATTGTGAACAGATAAAAAGAAGTGTTAAATTCTCATGGAGCCTATTTCCTGCTTCTTTTAAACACCAGAGTTCTCTTCCCTTAGGGAATCTGTAGATGCTCCAGAGGGTCTGTGACCTTGGCATGGCCTCCAATCCAAATTTTGTGCATCTGTGCATTCACTTGTTCTCAGGAGAGTCTACTGCTTATTACAGATTCTCAGATGGATTCAGAGCCCTCAGAACAGTTTAGACTCCTGAATCAGACTCCTTGCTTTACCTTTGACTGCCTTCTTTGTGTTTGTCCACTGTGCTGGTTTTCATGGTCCTCAGTCAGGCTTAGTCAGGATCTAGTTTGGTAGAACACTGGACATCATTTGCTATGTAAGATTTTTATAATTTTATTTGTAAGTGGGACTGCTATCAAGAAGTTTAAGGAATAAAAACTGGCAGATGAAACAATCATCAAGGATTGGAAACTGTCTCAGCTGATAACTCCTTGTCCATTTCATTTGGGGACCTGAATTTTACCAACGGGGATAAGCTCTGCATTCTACTGACTTTCCCAGAGACCATTCCTGATTTCCTTCAGTTGCATGCAATCTCTTATGGGCAGAACATGATGCCCAGCAGTAGGGATGGGAGAGAAAGGGAAGCTCATCTGAATTTAGGTCTGGGCTAGGCTGCTGGGGGATGAGAGACCGTGTGGAGAAGAACTGAGGTGCTCTTTTTTCCATTTTTCACTCTTCCTAACATTTCTTTCTCCCTCCAAGTCAAGTAGGAAATGGGTCTTGCACATTACTGATATCTAAGCAGAGACCGCTATTGATTTTCCTGGATTATGTGCTAGGCAAACGGATCTCAGTGAGAATTCTGAAACTTCCTAATAGACAGGCCTGAGTTTTAACTTCAGAGCAAAGGGAGGGAGAAGAACAACTTCCAGGGTGATTTTATTTTTTAATTATCATCAACAAAAGAGTGACTGTGTCTAATCTAAAACACAGATAAAGTATCTTTTCATCACTAAAGAGAAATCACTTTTTTTTCAAGCAGAATTATTTATCATCAGTGAAACAACAGCTGCTGTCTCAGGCAAGGATGGGATAGTGTGATTGACAGCCAAAGACTACTAGGGACAGACCACACTACTCAGGTCTACTTTGGATCATGTCCCCCATGGAATGGGTTGGACCCAACCAATTTCCATAGCACAGAGTAGAGGGATCATTCCTTTAGGCATTTTTCTCAGGGATATCTTGCATTTACTATTCTACTCTTAAACCAGGAACACAGAACCTTTCTTGGTTCATACTTTTACATTCTTTCTCCTTTTTAAGTTTGTGACTTACTATGGAAGGCTGATCGTGAGTAATTACTCATTTGTCTGATCATTTGTCTTATCATGTTCTCATTGTCAACCCTCCAACTGAGCATCCCCAGTCAATCCTAGCAGAGTTGCTCCAACCCACAGCCAAGTGGAGCATAAGGAAATGCTTCTTACTTATAGAAAGAGCCACCTACAAGGCTTTTGAATACAGTAATAGGGAGAAGAAGAATCTTAAAATGTAAAAGAAAATTGAGTTACTGACATGTTGCATAAATCTTCGCCTTTCAAAATTATCTTGGTATGCTGCAAAGAATGACCTCTCAGAAGACAGTCCTCAGAAACACTGCATTGCAAGCTCTATGGGGGACAACATCTGTTTTGCTCATGAGTACTATGTGCAGAGTATCATGTCACAGGTATCTGTTGAGTGAATCTAAAAAAATCAGGAGGTTCTAGATTCTAGAAAGTTACTAAGTAGTTGTGCTACTCAGTGTGAATGACTAAGGTTATGGTGTTCTTTGGGCATTGGTAAAACATTTAATATATTCGGGGTTGACCAGGCCATCTAACTAAATGGATCAGGTAAAAGACAGTAGATAGTGGTGAGGATTGTGGTAAACTGGAGGGCACATGCCCCTCCACAAGGCAAACAGATTGGAAGCATTGCGCTGGCCAAACAATACTCTATTTGTGGTCCAATGAGCGATGCATCTTGCACTTGTTAGCTCTGAGCTGTCTAGGACTCTACTAAGCACAATACAGAAGGCACATTGTGAGAGATATGGAATGAAAAGAAGCTCATGAGATTGAACAGAAGGTAAAAATACTCTCAGGTATTTTATAAAAAAATAAATAAATAAAATTAAAAAAAATCCTGTCAATTAGAGACGAGACTGACATTCTCTGTTACTTTCATCTGTAGTCAGGTCCAAGCTCTCTGGAACAGCCATAGAAGACAATAGAATAAGCTAACTACTCCCAAACACCAGCTTTGGGGTCAGATTTATGTCTAAATAAAGGAGAAAAAGGGGTGATGAGTAGATGTCTAAGCTAGAAAACTACATGCTAATATCTTCACAAGCAAGATATCCCTTTAAAAGCTGGGATAACCCACAAGAATGCCGCATTTGGCCAGGTCAGTATAAAACATGATTTGTTAGTGAAACTTTACTGGCACCCTATTAAATTTCACATAGATAACAAGGCTAGAGGAAAGGAATTTGTGTTTAATATCTATTTGCTTTTCTATTTTTCAACTTTGTATATCTGAGAGCAAGGGTGTCAAGGACAAGTTAAACATTGAAACATCAGCCTCCTCTCACTGAGACAAAGTTACAGAGAATATATAGAAAAGAAGGGGATTTCTAGGAAAGAAAGTTTATTGCACTTACAAAGAGAAAAAGCTGGAATGCCACGCAGGGTTTGAAACGGTGTTGCATTTCCCTTCATTGACACAGAAAGACCTTCACAATATATTGCTTTTGCAAAAACAAAACAGCATGTTCAAGGTAAAAAGATGTCCACCAAGGTTCACCTAAATGTTAACAACAGTTGGTGAATGTTAGAATATTTAATTTACTTCTGTTCACTTCTCTATATTATTTTCTACAACATGCTTTATATACTTAAAAAAATGGACATTGACAGAAAAGATAATTTCCATTTTGTCAGATATAAGGCATGTGCACTTCATAGAAATCTCAGCATTTTTGCACGGGGGATGACCTCCACAATATCTAGCATTATGTCTCACTTTACAGAGACTATGAAGGTGAGAATGTCATAATCTGAGCTCCTCTTAGGGAGCAAACTGTCTCTATTTGGGAGAGTTCTGTGATGGTTGGTGGGCACCTGAGGTCATGAGTGCCTGGAGAGCAAGGAGCTCTGATCTGCTCTGCCTGGAAAGAATCTGCCTGCGCCCATGAAGAGGAAATACTAAAGAGACCAAGGGGCAGATAAAAGAAAGTGGGGAGGGTCTAGAAGAGGTGTGAAGCTGGGCAGGAAGAGGCCACTGCCCATGCCCGGTAGTGAGGGGATGAAAGATTCCTCAAAGCAGGTGCTTACTTTAAAGTTCCTTGTGTTTGCAATGTAAATCCCCTCCTGGCACCTGTGACATCTTCAGGAAAATACATTCTAGTCACAGATGCCTTGGATGAGTGGTAAGAGTTTTTTGGTGAGGGGAAATCAAGGGAGTTGCTGAATTTCACCCTTGAGTCCCCATTGTGAGGAGATTGCTTGGGAAGGATGAAGGCATAAGTTATTAACTGGAAAGTTTTAGTGGAAATAGGAAACTTTATTCAGAAGTGAAATTAAACTCTAGCTTCACTCTCAGAAATTGTAGGAATACTGGGAAAGGTTAAGACCTCTACAAGGCACATTACGGGGATTTGAGTGAATCTTATCTACATCCCAAGGGTACAGGTATTTCTAGTTGACATCCGGATTATATAGATGAGAAAAGTGAGGTTCAAAAAGTTTAATGATGTGGATATGGTCACTGCTCTAGAGTGGCAGAAGTGGGGCAGAAACTCACTGTCATCAACAAAGTTTGACCCAGCTCAATTTCACAGAAGGAGAGTCCTCAATGTTAGTTTTGCATCAATGTACACATTTTTTTCTTTTAGCAGTAATTTTTTTACCTTTGAAATAATTTCAGACTTATAGAAAACTTGCAAGAAGAGTGAAAATAACTCATACAGCTATGTCACCCAGAGTCTCCAACTGTTAACATTTTATTGCGTTTAAAAAATTATTTTTCTACATATGCATATTACTTTGGTGAATCATTTGAGAATAAGTGTGTTTTCTAAGAACAAGGCAGTATAATATCAATATCAGAAAGTTAGCTCTGACATAATATTTTCTAATTTACAGATATTGTTGATATGTTGCCGACTGTCTTAATAATACCCTTTGTAGCAAAATAAAAAATAAAAAAATTCTGGCCCAAAGTTCAATCCAAGATCACACGTTGCATGTGATTGTCATTCCTCTTTTAATTTAGAAGAGTTTCTTAGTTGTTTGTCTTTGTCTTTTATGACATTAATACTTTCAAAGAGTATAGGCCAGTTATTTTGCAGACTGTCTCTCAATGGGATCATCTACTTTCTTATCAGTAGATTGAAGTGATGCATCATGGCAGGGGCATTACACACATCATGGTGTGTGCTTCTTGATGCACACACAGTCTTAAATGCAGCTGCCTCAACTTCAGAGTAACTGCTCTGGTCTCACCTACCTAATAGTGACTTGCAAACAGCACAAGACACAGTGGTGGGTACATTTAGTGCTATTCACTCACATGTTTCTGAGTATCCAAGTGTGAGAATGCCAAATAACTAAACAAATACAGCTTAGTTCAGTGGACTCCAATTGCTATAATTATCCAGACAAGGCTAGGTATGGAGGCCTGTATTTCCAGCACTTTGGGAGTCTGAGACAGGAGGATCATTTGAGCCCAGGAGATCGAGACCAGCAACACTGCAAGTCCTCATTTAAAAAAAAAATAAAAACTTAGTCAGACATGGTGGTGTGTGCCTCTAGTCCTAGCTATTGGGAGGCTGAGGTGAGGGGATCATTAGATCCCAGGCTGCTGTGAGCTATGCTCATACCGCTGTATCCCAGCATGGGTGACAATGAGACCCTGTCTCTAATACAACAAAAAAATTGCCCAAACAAAAAGCAGCTCATTGGAAATGAAATACAGGGTACCTGGCTTTTATTTATTTATTTTTATTATTCCTTTTTAAAGTTTTTTTTTTTTTTTTTTTTTTTTTTTTTTAACACTTGTATGATCTTCCTAAGGTGTTTTTTTTTGGGTGGGGGAGGGCACGGCTGGGCCATAGAGAAAAAAATGAGAATGAGGAGCTGGACATTTTGAGTGAACTCAGTGACTCATAAACTCTAAAGGGCTAAAATAATCAAAGCTACTCAACAAGAAGCCATTCCAGTCCCAGAGGTAGAGAGGCATATGGATGCACAGAAAATCATATGCTGTCCCATAAAACCCACCAATGAGAAACAGTGTAAGAAAATTTCATACAGAAGGCAAACAAGCCACATTATGTAGATGAATAAAGTAAATATGATTTCGCTGGAGAAGTGGATGGCTTCGTGAGTGGAGGAGCCTCAATTCTTTATGTGTGACTTCAGCTCCTCTCTCAACAGCACAAGGCCTGTGGAGTAAAGTAACCAGATGTGACAGAAGATCTCATTCAGCCTCAGCTTATTAGGGTGTGTCATCAGCTTAGCATGGTCTGAGAATGCCCTTTGCATGTAGAACTAGAGACCAATTGATAGAACAGTTTCCCAAAGATCAATACATAAAATAGGCATTTGTAAGAGCTAAATAGAGACCTCAGATTAGATGAATTCCTATAAACTAGTCTGTAGAACTCACAGTGTGCTTTCCCCTGGGCATAAACTTGAATATGCCATCTTTCTGTCCGTAGAGCCAATGTTTTTCAATGTGCCTCATCTTCATAGGGCTAAACACACACTTGTTAATAAAATAAGAACTCATGGATGAATGTTCTTCTGGGATTAGCTGATTTGTAAGAGGATGTGTGGAAGGGAAACTAGAGAAGAGAGGGCTAAGTCATTGACTTAGCACTCAGTACACGTGGCTGTAAACCCGCCCTGCATACTCCCATGCTCCCATGCCATTCCTAAGCATTTGTTCTCCATGGATAATGCTCTATTCTCTTCTGTAATTCCAGGATCCACTCTTCCCCATAAGCAGGAACACAGTAGGAAGCAGCTTTTGTTGTTCATGGTTATTCACTCTTCTAGGGCTGAGCTTACAGTCCACAGTGGGATTCAAACTACGATGTACCCCCTAAGACCTGAACAACTGATTTCTATCAAGTCTAGAATGACACCCAGGTCATGAAGCAGGTAGAGGGTATCTGACGTACAGCCTCATCACAAACTGTTTCTTTCTAGCCTCAGGCAACATTTCCATACATCATCCTAGAGAGAAAAAACTAAAAAGGAACATTATTTCTTTGGAATATCAGGGAGTAATGTACCTACTAGGAGAGCTGGGATCACAGTGATACACCACTGTCCTTTCTTTTCTTCTTGGCTTCTAAGTTAGGGGATTTGTTTTGCATTCATGTATTTGTATGTCAGAGGAGGTTCATTGAATTATTTTGTTTTTAGTTGAACTAAGCTTCATGGATAGAACTGGCTGCTCTACCAGCCATTCAGTGTGACTTCAAGGACAATAATTAATCAAGCCATTAGTACCACTGATGCCATCAGCCAGTGGCAGTGGGATCAAAGACACATAACCTGACTTCCTAGTAGCATCATCTATTAAATGGTGTGCTATCTGTTGCCAGAATGAGTGATTCCATAGGACAAGAAGCCAGGCAGAAATCAAGCTTCTCCAACTCACTATTAGCTCAAATTGTTATCCTGGGATATCCTGTATGTGCTCATCCTGCCACACTTCCCAAGTACCGTTCGATGTCTCCTTCCACCTACATGCAAAATCCAAATTCCTTAGCAAAGTATGAGTGACTGCTCATGAACTGGCCCCAGGCCACTTCTTTGGCCTTATCTCCCAGTCCTTTGTCATCTAGACAGACAAAACTACTTGCAATCCTACTAAAAACCCTGCCCACTTCATTGCACATCCTGTGCTTTCCTTTACAAACATCTTCCTTTAAACCTCTTGGAATTACAAGCCTCAGTGTAAATTCACCTGAGTGTATTATTGCCTGCTTTGTGAAGCCTTCCTTCTGCTGACAGCCATTGCCTCACATGCACTATATATTAAGTCTAACACAAAAACTTCCCAGAGTTTTCTACATGGAGCACTCCCATTCATTTGTATTTCCTGTCAGAACATGAAGAGATCCTAGAAAGACATTAGTTTAACCCTTCATTTTATACATGAAGGAAAGAAGGTCAAACGCCATGTTTATGTGCTTAATAACTATTGCAAAAAGCATCTGAGCCTTGTTGCTCACTGGCTGTGGTTCAGACAATGCACTGTTGATACCATTGAATCAGTTTTCCAAACTGGATGAGACAGACAACTGGATTTTGTGACACTCCTATGAACGAGTTGCCACAGACACTAACTATTCTAGGGCTGAGCTTACAGTCCACAGTGGGATTCAAACTATGATGTACCCTCTAAGACCTGAACAACTGATTTATATCAAGTCTAGAATGACACCCAGGTAATGAGACAGGTAGGGGGTATCTGACGTACAGCCTCATCACAAGCTGTTTCTTTCTAGCCTCTGACAAACCTGAATTGGACCTAACTTTAGGTCCTCTGAGTAGCACATGACATTGATGCACTGCCTGCCTTCCCTTGGTCCGCCCTGGAGATCACCTGCAGAGAGTATCAACAGATGCCGACGTCTTTCAAGCACCTCTCACCTGAGGGTATTCTCTGGCAGGGGAAGCATGCTTGATCTACTTACAGCAGGCAGAAGTACCAGAGATTTGATGTTCCCTGGGAGCAACCCTCAGCCAAGAATAAATGGTACCTGGAAGTTAAACATCCCAACCTCCTCACCCTTTGATGGGGCAACTAAAGAGGTTATAACTGTCAGAGGGGCCTGTAGTAGGAAATTGGAGTAATGGTCCATGTTTTGTTCATATCTCCCTGTGTCCATTCCCTGCTAGTCTCCTTCCACACTGACTCTAAACTTGGCCATCTGACTTGCTTTACCCAGTGACACTTAGTAAATGCAACACAAGCAGAGACTTAAAAAGTGTTTTCACATAGGGTTTGGTTTCTCCTCTATCTATTGGAATCATCTTAGACCAATAAGATTGAATCCCAGTTGCTTACTTGTTTCCAAATCCATGTCTTTGTGTCTAGCATTATATTTGTTTACCAGACTTACTCAGTATATGTTTGTTGAATGACCTTAATAATTCTCTCCTTCTATATGTCCCTGTGGTGTGACTGTAGCTCTTGCTAATTTCTTGGCCCATTGGTTTGAAACTCCTATAGCTCTTTTTTGGTCCTTTTCCTCCTTTTCCAGTTTATGGCCAGAATGTTTTGTTTCTGGCTTCAGCTGCTGGGTCCAAATTTGGGTTAATGACAAGTGTTATTGAAGACACAGCTCTCCAAGGTTCTTTTCCACCTCATCATGTCCCTTCACCTCTGCCTAAAGTGCTGCTACTGGACTTCAGGAGATCACAAACGGCTTGTTTCCCATCCTTCTCTCCATATTTTAGGTTCTGCCAGTTCTCTCTGGTCTCGCATTCTTGGCTGATAGTTCCTAGAAACACAGTCAGCTGGAACTGACTAGAATTGATTCTTTGATACCAGCTACCTTCTTGTGTTTGAACTTCCATCATCACTGAAGAGAATTGATGGCCACTTGATAAAACCGATATCTTTTTTCTTCCCACCGAAGTGAAGGAGCAGCTAAAGGCAAAGAGGGGTAGGAATTTTGGATCATCTTACTCTCCTCTGTCACTGAATTCTTAATTAACCATTAAGTCACAAAATTTTAGGCTATTAAGGGCAATTAATGAAATCTACTTAATATAGGCACTAAATAGGATCATACTTGATCTTCCTGATTGCACCATCTCATGACACATCTGCTGGGTGTACAGTGAGAATCTAATGATGACGCTAAGCTTTTAATTTTTTTTCTCATTTATTTTGATATTTTTTGAGTGTTCACTAAATATATAGCACTGTTTAGTCACTAAGAGAGTAGTCAAGGAAGCATAAATTCCCATTCTGCCTTTTACCAACAAACCCAATAGGTTGTTGGCATGGAATCCTTGAGTCTTTGAATAGCTTTGCTTGGAAAATTGGAATTCATAAAAGCTTTAGGGGTAAAATGGTAAACAAAACAAAACAAAACAAGAAAAAGCAGACCAAGAGGACTTGGAATGAGTTGACATGGTCAGACCAAGTTGGTGTATGTGGCTAATCGCTCATAGGAGTTCCTGTAATCTAGTCTGTTTCATCCAGTTTGGAAAGTTGGTTCAATGGTATCAATAATGCATTGTCTAAATCACAGCCAGTGAGCAGCAAGGCTCAGATGCTTTTTGCAATAGTTAAGCATACAAACATAGTGTTTGATCTGCTTTCCCTCATGTACTGAACGAAGGGTTAAACTAATGTCTGTCTAGGATCCCTTCCTGTTCTGAAAGGCTGTAATTTCATAATTGTAGTTATTTATAAAAATGTAAATGACTGGATGAACCAGTTAGAATAATGCAGACTTGATCAGCAAGGTATGTCACAATATTTTGGCTGGACAGCAATCTCCAAGTGGTCTGACAAGTGCTTAGAAATTATTAATTCCTAAATAGCATTAAAACCACATCAAGTGACTGTAACACTACTTTTCTTCTTGCCCTGTTTTAACCACTATACCTCTTGAAGGGATGGTTTGTATTTGGTACCTCCACTTAATCACTCTTAATGCTTCCCTTCATGATTGGGCTTCTTTTCTGTAGCAGACATGCTTACTTTCATGCTCAGAGCCCCTAGGAGAGGCCTTACCTTTGGTGTGTGCCAGCCTCTGCATCTGTTTGTGAGTTTTTTTCTGGATGGTCAAATTCTGCTCTGTCTAAGCATATGCCAGGACAAAATGCTGGTGAGTTAACACCAGCCTCGAGTGACTCTCAATCATCAATGAATATGAGAATGCAATGGGTGTATAGATACCCTAACTTCCTCACTCCTCAGGCAGGATAACTCTGAAGCACGTATTCTACACCAGCTCCCAGTTTCCCAGTGGGATTAAGTTCCAGTTACCCACACTGACAACTTGCTCCATGATGTACCCTTTTTCCTGTCTTCCTTTCCTCATCTCAATTCCCCACTCCTCTACTAGTGTTTTCTATAATCACTCCTTGAGTAAACTACTTGCATTTAAGTCCTTATTCCAGGGCCTACTTCTGGGGACCCAAGTTAACACTCGTCTCCTCTTCTAATGTGCTAGGGTGACTCTTCCTATTTCAACAATGACTTCATCTTTAAAATTGTGGCTATGGTTGCCTCATTCTTTCCTTCTTAACTCTCTCCTCCTTTCCTTTCATAGCTGTGTGTGCTCTTGATTCTTTTCCATATCTCCAACAGTACAAGTTTTGACTCCTTTCCTGGTTCCTCTTTCTCCTTTCTTTCTCTTTTTTGAAATACAGTCTTGCTCTGTCACCAGGCTAGAGTTCAGTGGCATGATCTCGGCTCAATGCAACCTCCACCTACCGGGCTCAAGAGATTCCCCTTCCTCAATCCCCTGAGTAGCTGGGACTATAGGCTTGTGCCACCATGCCCGGCTACTTTTTTGTATTTTAGTAGAGATAGAGTTTCACCATGTTGGCCAGGATTGTCTTGATCTCCTGACCTCGTGATCCATGCGCCTTAGCCTTCCAAAGTGCTGGAATTATAGGCGTGAGCCACCGCTCTTGGCTCCTCCTTTCATGTCCAAAGTTCTCCAACATTTTGTTCTAGGATCTTGCTTTGTTTTCTCTCAACACTCTTCCTTGGCAATCCTGTTTCCTGCCATGGCATGAATGTGTATGTGGATGAATCCTTGTGCATGTTACTTTTAGTGTCTTGATCACCTTCATCGTCTTTTTACTTTGATAACTCACTTCCATAAACTCCATCATTATCTGGAAGTGCTCATTTTTTGGAGCTTTGAGCTTCAATATCTCACTCGTCAACCATAGCTCTCTCTCTTTTACCTCTCTCAATGTTATTTTCAATGTACTTATTCTTCTATTTCATTGACATTATTTTTTTTTTGAAGATTCCATTTTTCTTACCTCCCAACCCTAATCTGAATGTTGCTTAAGACAATGACTCTGCTGGCGCCACCACAAATCCGTTCCTTTCCACTTGGCTCTGCAGTACTGCCCAAAAATCATGATCTGCCCTTGGCCTGCTCCTTCTCTCATGCCCATTAGCAGTGTCCAAACTTTCATCTCCTCGAAGCCCCATCCTACCACCTCTTTCCTCCCTCTGAACATTGACTTTGCCTCTTAATCCTCTGAAATAATTGTGACTCCTCAATGGCTATTATCACCACATTATCCTTTGTGACCTACAAACAGGACTTCCCCTGCCAATTTTTTCCCCTTTAATCTGAAATTGAGGACAGCTCCTTTTTCATGCTTAGGCTAATGTCTTCATTTTTCAATAAAACCTAGCTACTCAAAAGATGAATGAAAATGAATTTGTAATTGAAGTTCTGATAGAAGGACTTGTGGTAAAATTAGAATTTTAAGATAGAACCAATATAAGCAATACTATAATGTATCGTAATAACCGTAATGTAATTATGGTTATTAGTAGAAGGTTAATATTTATATATAACATGATGCAAAAATAATGATATGCCTAACAAACACTGGAATGTGGAAGCAGGGAAGTTGGGAGAAAGTGTCAAGATGCTAATTTCCCATTTTACAAAGCAGTGAGCCCATAACTTACAGAAGTTGAAATATGCGATTAAACAAGTAAATGTGTAATTAAATATATGTAATCTATCTATCTACCATGTATGTATAAAATATGTAACTACAGGCTGGGCGCGGTGGCTCATGCCTATAATCCCAGCACTTTGGGGGGCCGAGGCGGGTCGATCATGAGGCCAAGAGATCGAGACTGTCCTGGTCAACAGGGTGAAACCCCATCTCTACTAAAAATACAAAAAAATTAGCTGGGCATGGTGGCACATGCTTATAGTCCCATCTACTCAGGAGGCTGAGGCAGGAGAATTGCTTGAACCCAGGAGGCAGAGGTTGCAGTGAGCTGAGATTGCGCCATTGCACTCCAGCCTGGGTAACAAGAGTGAAACTACGCCTCAAAAATATATATATATAACTACAAACTCCTAAATATTAGATACAATAATTTTCTATTAATTTTGGAGAGGCCTATCAGGAAATAATATCTCCTTTGTATAACATATTTATCAGAAGTTTGACAATTTCCATAGTTTTCTTTTGACTTTCTCTTCTGTTAAATTCTATAATAATTAAATTGAATGATTTAAAACTTAAAATAGCATATATGGTGTATTCCAGCTCTATAAGACAATTTTCATATCTGTCTTCTCTCTATACATAGTATCTACGATAGAGTTTATCTAGTGCTGGTAATGTTTATTTCTAAATAATGAGATCTGAGATAATAAAAAAAGACCTTCTTGTATTTTTTAATTATTTGGTATTTTTTAAAATAATGATGATGTGTGATTCTGACAAAAATATCAAAGTTATTACATTTTTCATATCAGGGGTTCTTAACTTACCTCATTATTTAATTTGATTATTTCCACTCACAGTATTCATAAATGCTACAATGTGTAAAAATGTTGTCCATTGAGATGTTTACCATCTTGCAAATAGAAGGATCACTTTTTTTGTTTGTGTGTGTGCTTGTTTAAATCTCATGAGGAAAGATACGCAATTGACTACTAAATCTAAAATCAACATTACTTAAGTCATTCATTCAACAAATATTTATTGTAGGTTTAGTTTTGCCAGACACAGAAAGCAAGGCTGACAAGCTCTTTGCCCTCTACTTAAAACTTTAGAAGAGTGAAACCTAAATATTCCAAGTCAAAACTTTTTTCTCTAATGACTTGCAACACTTTGCAAATGTTTTAAACCTAAGTTATTATCTTTATGTTCTTGATGCTTCCAATAAGTGATTCTGTATATTGTTCACTTTTCTTTGGACTCTTTTGCCTTTGATACGAAATGAGCATGAAATGAATCTATTTAGGAAAAAACTAGGTGAACAATTGGGTATTTATGGAAGTTAATGTCAAATTTAAAGTTGTAAACAAGGAGCGACCCCAGGATCCTACAGTTTTCTTCCCATTCTTGTCAACTTTCTAATGGGGAAACTGCCAATACCCTTTAAGATTCTCAGACTACTTCACTCGATGTCAGGAAATTAAGAGTTGTGTTATTATTCTACTTTCAATGTAAGAATTTGTTTTATTCAATTACTTTTATCAGGCCATCTCAGCACATCACAACAATTTCCAAAAAGTTATGGCCGAATTAGCTAAAGTAAATACACCTTAATAAGGAAAGTCAAAGAGTAATATCAGTTTTTGAACTGTCCTGTGATTATTTGTATCTCAAATAATAATTCACAAATTCAGTACAGTTTCTTTTTGAAACACTGAATCTGAACTTATTGAAAAATGGAACCACTGCTCTAGTTAGGAGAAAAAGTTTGAACTTCAGATTTCATGTTTTATTCTTAAAGCCTGACTTTTTGAGCAGTTAGTTTGAGCTGAATATATAATTATTGTGAACTTAACTATAGCATAATGTGCTATAACATTATGATCTATAGCTAATAAGACCTTCTGAAATAGAAATTGATTTCTAGATAATCATTCAGTTGAGAAAAAGGGTGTACTTCCCCTCTTTCCCTTCTTTTGTATTTGAATCAGGTTGTAACTGCAGACTTGCTTTGTTCAAAGAGCTCATCTCTTCTACTACTGATAATATCTAAGTTGGAAACTTTAGAGAAACAAAGAAGTATGCTAGTTGCCCACTTGCTGGTGGCCACTTAATTCTATTTCCTAGCTGAATGTCTGCCTATAGAGAAATGGATTCTACAGGAATAATTTCTTACAGAATAGTTTTTTTCCAGAAACTTTGATCTGAGATTATGGACAAGTCACCACCTTGTGGTCCAACTGTAATCATAGTGAAGGAGTACATATTAAACATCTATTATGAGTAGGGCACATTGGTTGTCAGCAGGTGGATCAGTATGTAGAATGGGTTCTATTTCTTGCTAGAGGAGAAAAATTAGAAATATTTGAAAAGTTGGTTGACAATATATGGTGAAAATATATGAGCTCTCACAAAACTCTGGATCAATTTTTGTTGTGATTTGGCTTGGTTTGGCTTCAAGGTTTAGAGATTCACTCTTGCAATTTAAGTAAAGGAATATTTATTGACAACATATTAGTTTGGGCAATACTCCCAAATCTCAGTGCCTTAATGTTATAGCAGTTTATTTCTCACTCATAGAAGGTCTTCTAATTCAGGAACCAGTATCTCATGACTCTGCTTTGGCGTTTGGTGTCCAGATTTACTGTTCTCAATTACATCAAGCCTCAGAAGAGAGCAGAACACAGAGAAACAACCTATAAAGAATTCTTACGCATGGGGCACGGAAGAAGTACACATAACGACTGCTTGCATTACACAGGCTAGAATTGTCACATGATCACACTTATCTACAAGGCAGGCTGGGAAATGTGGTCTGGCTGCAGCCCACGAGGAAGGAAGAATGAATTTGGTGCTTAGCTCTTCAGCCTGTTACAGGTGTCTTTTGCTGGGAACTGGGGCTCAGATAAAATGCCTGAGTTTCCCATGGCCTGAAAGGGCTCTCTCATTGAACTGTACTGCATCCCCCTCTCTAGAGCAACTAGCCGGGTAAATTTCCTGAGGAATCCAGTATAATTGGCTGAGATAATGACCACAATATATAATGAATTAAATTCACTGAATTTGGCCCAGGTCATCTCATGGGTCATGACTAGCCCATGGAGGGGATGGACTGCTGCTGGGCTGGGTTCCTATTCCTCACTCAATCAGCTGTCACCCCCTCAAAAGTACGACCCACAGCTACGTTTTTGAGAAAAAGTGTCACTAGGGCACAACCTTCGTATTGCTACTATTGCAGTAATAGCTATTTTATCCTGTGCACTCAGTGCTGTGCCCAGAACTTTACATGCACTAACGACATTATTTTTCACAGCCACCATATTTTGCTTACCATTCAGAAGACAATGAGCCTCTGAAAGATTTAGTAACTTAGCCAGGTTTCCAGTGCTATCTGACTCCAAATCCCATCATCTTTACCTTTCAACATTATTGTTTCTGGTTTTCTTTAGCCACAGGAGGGGTATTGGGAGCAGTGAGTGTTCTGATAGCTATGACTGGTATCAGGGAAAGGAACCGAATTTACGCCATCAAAGTTCCAAATGGATCAAGAACACTGTGGTCTAGGTCAAGAAGAGAGGTCTTGAGGGATGAGATTGGATTCGATCTAAGGCACAACATGAATGGCAGCCATATCTAGGGAAGCAAGGTTATAGGTTGCTATTTTCCCTTAGCTACTATAGTAAATCTTTTAATTCCAGAAGAACTGTCCCTTAAAGTCTTCTTAGATTGAAGTCTTTTGGAGAATGCTTGGGATCAAATCTATGTGCTGTTTTAATTTTTTTCCTCCAAACCATGTCAATTTTGGTCTAAAGAACTGTAATTAGGGGATGTGGAAATACAGCAAGAGAATTCTTCCTTTGACTGACACTTGACTGCATGATGAAATGAGAGTAAAAGCATATAATCTGGATTCAGCACAGTTGTAGCATTAAGACACCATTACGTGAGTGGTACCAAATATTCAAAATGTATATATCTGACCCAAAATTTCTATCCATAATAGGTAAAGAAATCTTACAAATAAAAAGTGAAGATGGATAACCCAAAAGAAAAACTTTTCAGGGCAAAGCATCTGAAATAAATATGTTTAAAAAAGGATGTCCAGATAATCAATAAGCGCATGAAGAGGTGTTTGGCTTGAGTTGATCATCAGGGAAATTCAAATTAAAGTCACAGTGAGACACTACTACATACTACCAGAATGGTTAAAAGGAAACAGATGTAAAATTTCAAATGTTGGTGAGAATGTGGAGCAGCTGGAACTCTCGCGTACTGCTGGTGGGAATATAAATTGGTATAACTACTTAGGAAAACCATGTCACTCTTTGTCTGTAGCCAGTAGAATTCTGAGATGGCCCCCAAGATTTCTGCTCCTTGGCGTACATGCACTATGTAATCATCTTTCTTTTGAGTGTGGAAAGCATAGGTGGGACTGGGAAGATGATAGATTTCTCTTCTGTGATTAGATTACACAAAGGTGAAGAGATTTATCAAATGTTATTAAAGTTCTAAATCAGTTGACTTTGAGTTCATCAGAAGAATCGACAAGAAAACAATCCTGGTGGGCTTGAACGAATCAGGTCAATTTTGCAAGGAGAGGGGGCTCTTCCTAAAAGCAGGTATTTGAAGGGTGAGGTGTGGGACGACAATGGAGAGGCCGCCAGGGGCGGAGAGTGGGCCTGGCCCAGCAGCCAGTAAGAAAATAAAGACTTCAGGTCTAAAACCGCAAGAAACTAAATTCCTCTAAAAATGTGAATATGCTCAGAAGAGGGTTGTTTCTTGGTTATGCCTCTAGATGAGACACAGCAGGCAATACCTTGTTTTCAGCCTGTGAAGGCTTGAGCAGAGGACCCGACTAAAATGTGCCACACTCCTTACCCATAAATACTCTGAAGTAACAAACTTCTGTGGTTTTAGGTCACTAAGTTCGTTAGCGATACACAGCAATAGAAAATTGATGGTCTCGTAAAGCTGAATGTATGCATATCATTTTACTCAGGAGTTCCATTTCTAGGAACTCCAGCAGAAGGGCATATATGTGCTTGCTAAATTACATAGACTTCAATATCCACAAAAACCATATTTATAATAACCAAAAACTGAAAACAAAGCAAATGAGTGAGAAAGGGACTTAGGAATACTGGTAATATTTTGTTTCTTGATTTAGGTGCTGGTTACACATGTGTGCTCAGTTTGTGAAAATTTTGCTAAGCTGTGCTCTTTCCTAAATTACACTTCGATAAAAGTGAAGTGACCAGAAATTTATTATTTTTTTAGTACTTGGAAACATAATGATTATTAGGTTGTTTTTAAAATTAAAAAATTCTCACACATTATAAAAATGGTCACATGATTTTACTTGTTTAAGTAATCATTTCAGCATCTGTCCTCTGTGGATAAAAAATAAAACATACCATAATAAAATGAAACCCCTAGTATAATATCAGGTTCTTTTAAAACCCTCACTCTTACTTGATTTTTGGTTAAACCTCAACAGATTGCTTCAACAAATAGTTTTTTTTTTTCTGTCTCAAATGAATTAAAATTAGTGGCATATTGAGAATATTAAGGCATTCTTTGGAATAACGCTTTTGTCACTACTGTAAACTCATGTACTCTCTGAGACATATGCATCCTCTCTGATGGACATAGGTCTTTGGACCAGGTCATGATAAAATAGAAAGCTTTTATCTCCATAACCCTTTCAGAGGTAAAGTTATAGATGTTTTTATTTCATTTTAGAGAGAAAACATAAATGTTTATTCATGGTCTTGTAAGAATCAATCAAATAATTGACAAAACATTTAATTAAATATTCACTTACAGACCACCAAGCTAGTTATGGAGACTATATAGAGATATAGTACATCATTTCTCCTGTTGGAAGATTTATAGTCTACCTGAAGATCCACATACATGTACACACATGTACACATTAATGACATATGTTCATGGGTTAATAGCACATAAATGATAAATATTGAAAAATGTAAAAATAAAAGGGAAAATGTCAGAACTCTAAAACTGTGTCTCAAGAAAAGAGTTCTTGGCAATCAGAGAAGTCTTCCTGGAGGCAGCATGATGTGGAAAAGCAATTATTTTTCAGTCTGAGTTCTTTCATTTCTCAGCTACAAACAGATACGTCTCAAAGCCTTAAGATTTTAATCTGATAATTACAGCTGTTGTCAGTAATTTCTATCACGGATTTGCAAAGTTAGAATAAGATAATTGAATAAAAAAGCAAGTTCTTCTAGTCTTCACTGCTGACCCTTCATATGGATGCATAAATAATCACACAGAATCTTTTGCATGTGACACTGAGCCATGGAGTAGGGAGCAGTAGCGAGCTGGGAGGCATGCTGAGGGTCAGAGAAAGGGAGGACAAGGACATACGGGCCTCTAAGGTGCAGGGTAAAAAATGCTGGCAAGAGTACCTAACAGCATGAGGAAAGCAACACAGCACAGCGTCTGGGAAATCTGGAATAGTAAACATAGCCAAGGAAGTTTCCTTCAAGGCTGGCGACACAGTAATGTGCTGGTTACAGGGAGGAAATGAGAAATATAGGAGGTATCATCCCTGAATATTTACCTTCCCAGTAGAAATACAACACCTGCACCCCTATTTACTTACATACATGAAATAATGAAGACAAGTGATGGCATTTATTAGCTTATGTAGTGCAGTGTTTGCTATCAGTCCCATAAAAATTTGAAGAAAGGAAACCTCACTGTGGTCTGGAGCATCAGGAAAGGTTTGAATTTAGATCTTGAAGGAAGGGGAAGACATGAATCCAAAAGGAAGTTTATTCTAGGCAGGTGTTGCACTAGGAAGCCACTGTTACTTAAATGTCACTGGATTTGGTTGAGAGGTAGTACCTGAGAGGTTATGGAGAGGTAAGGAGAGAGGTGATGTCTCCCAGATGGGAGCTGCAGGTTTCCTTCAGGTTGTGATGCAAAATCAGTGGGCTCATCTCCAAGAAAGAATAGAAGACAAAGAGGCCTAGTTATCTGGTCTCTGATCCTAAGGGCACATTTTCAAAGGGGGCAGCAAAGAGAAGAGAAAAATCGCTGAGAGCAGTGGTTTTCAGAAACCTGTGGTTCCCTCCCATTCCCCTGCACCCATGAAAAGGTGTGGGGGAGAAGGAGGGAGCCACAGGTTCTGCAGCAAGATCACACTCAAGAATTAAAATCCCTTTTCAGCTTACTTCAATGCCCCATAGTCCTTGAAATCACCTAGCTTGGTTGGGTAGTAAAGAGCATGGGTTCACTTCTAAAGATCTGGATTGAAGTCCTTGCCTGTTTTTATGTCGCATTCCTGTCTGAACCAATTTCCTCATCAGGGCCTTAGGCTCAATAATAACAGTAGCCTCCTCACAGATGTTGAGAAGATTAAGCAAAAATGTATGTAAGGAGTCCAGCACATAAGGCTCCTTATAACTAATAATAATCACTATATTTCATAATGGCGCTTGGGTCCTGGGTCTTGCTAAGTTTGGGGTGGGGGTGGAGAGGAAGGAGGAAGGTCTGCTTGTTTATTGAGTTAGTGTCTCTCAAGACAGCCAGCCGGCCCTGGGCCAAAGCCACAGCGGGGTGCTCCCTCCGCCCGCACCTGCTTTCCCCTGCTCCACCCACGCTTCCCCGATCAACAAGTTCCTTTCCGAAAGACCCGCCCGCGCGCCACCGGCAGACCCGGCGCCTCCTCTCAGACCTCTGTCAAACTCGTTGCCAGACCCACCTGGGGTGGAAATCCCGGTACTGCCTACGCCCTTAGGGGGAAGGAGAGCCCCCCACACCTGGAGGAGCCCTGGCGGGGGCTGGGAGAGACTCGTGAGGCGTGGGAAGTCAGGACGGAAGACTCTATAGGAGCTCCGGTCTGCGCTGCCCTTCAAGGTAAAACCAGTTACCAAAAACACCCACCGCTCATCTCACGCCTCTTTCTTCCTGGGATCAGGAGCAGATGGAGCCTGAAATCTCACTGACCTCCACCCAGCCCTCTGGGTTCCCCTCGCCCCAGCTTCTCTCTGCACCCACACTCCACCCCAGCAGGCTCCAGGTCCCCTAAGGACACTGGAGATCTCTAATACATCTTTC
>NW_016107791.1:0-24975 GCF_001604975.1 Cebus imitator
AATCTATTTCATTAGTATTTTCTCCATTTCTCTTCATGCTGGCAATTGAAAAGCAAATTTTGCTCTTGCTGTCTTTTTTAAAACCAACTTTCTCTTTGTAGACATCTTTTTAAATTGACATAAAATAATTATGATAGGGACAGGAGGCAGATCAATTGTAGGCAGAAAAGGGCAGGGTCCCTGGCAGGGGCCCCACTCTCAAGCCTGAAACCACAGCCCAAAGGGAGATTTTACATTCCTGTTTTCCTGCTCAAATGTTGCCTTTTCCAAAGCCACCCCAGCCCACCCTGCCTCTGCATCCTGCACATAAAAACCCCGAGCTCGTCTGATGGAGAGCAAAGAAGGGGAAAAGAGAAGAAGCAGCTGAACATCAGAGAGATGCAGCTTGACTTCAAAGAAACAGCTTGATGGCGTGACTTTGGTGGCTAGAAGAGTCCATCTGGGACAGCCAGACTTCAGGGGAAGAATATCTTCCCACTCCATCCACTTTCCAGCTCCCTTTCCTGCTGAGAGCCACTTCCATTGGCAGTAAAATCCCCTACATTTACAATCCTTGAATTCATTCATGTGACCTGATTTTTCCTGGACCCTGGACAAGAGCTCAGGTTACAGAAAGTGGTCACACTGACCTTCTGCCCTTGCAAAAAGGCGGAGGGTCCGCTGAGCTGTTAAACACTTAAGCTGTCCACAGATGGCAAAGCTAAAAGAGGACTTCCTGTGACACATGCCCCCTGGGCTTCTGGGGTTGTGGGTACTCCCTGACGGATGCTGCCGTAGGGCCTGCATGGAATTTTGCTCCTGCTAGCATCCAAAGTAACTTGCTCTGGCTCCTGTACCCTCTCACCAGCCTGCTTCCCCTCCCACGAGGAATTGAGAGCTGTGGGCCGAGTGAGTGAGACACTCCTGTCACAAGGCCTGTGAAAGGGTCAAGGGAAATTTCCCATTTCAATTATACATATTCACAGGGCACTGGTAATGTTTTGATACATATATTGTATAGCAATCAGATCAGGATAATTAGCATATCCACAATCTCCAACTCTTATCATTTCTTTGTGTTGGGAAGGTTAATATCCTACTCCTAGCTATTTGAAATGATATTAATCCTACAGTGGTATAGAATGCTAGAATTTACTCCTCTAACCTAGCTGTGATTTTGTATCCTTTAACAAATCTCTTCCAATACCCTCTTCCCCCTACCCTTCCCAGTCTCTAGCATCTTTTTTTCTCCTTTTACCTCTAGGAGATCAACTTCTTTTAGCTTCCACATGAGTGAAAGCATGCAGCGCTTAACTTGTCTGCTCCTGGCTTATTTTACGTAGTGTCCTCCAGTTCCATCTACATTGCTGCAAATGACAAGATTTCATTCTTTTTTATGGCTGAAGAGTGTTCTGTTATGTTGATGTACCACATTTTCTTTGTCCATTAATCTGTTACCAGATTAGTTGATTCCATATCTTGGTCATTGTGACTAGTGCTGTAGTAAACATGAGGAGAGGGATACAGATGTCTCTTGGATGTAATGGTTTTCTTTCCTTTGGATAAATGCCCCATAGTAGCATTGGTGGATTATATGGTAGCTCTACTTGTAGTATGAGAAATGGAGGACTCACTTTGAATATCACCTCTTACAGAGAGACTTGGCCAGGCCCAATCTTAACTAGGTCTCCTTGTTTTACACTTTTATAACCCTGATTTTTTTCTTCTTGGCATTTACCTCAATTTATAATTTTATGTATATTTTTTATTAAGACAATCTGTTTACTCCCTGGATGGCTGTGTAAGAGCAGGAGTATATGTATACCAGTGCCTCACACAGAGGCTAGTTCATCGTAGGTGCACAATAAATATCCGGTCTCTAGGAAAGAATGCAGCAGAGTATTTGTATAGGGTTTGGCCAGAAACCAAGGACTACCGTGGTTTGAGTACAGTCCTATTAAGAAGCACTACTTGTCGCTTTCATTATCATAGATCAGTAAGAAAGAACTAAATAGTAAGGACTCAGAACAGCTCTTTCAAGATTTCAGGGTGCATTTGCCCTCAGGGCCTGCAGCTGGTATCTTAATGAGCCCACCTTCTCCTGCTCTGTAGTGTCTGTCTGGAGAAGCAGAGCCAGGAAATTAAGGGAATCCATATATAGAACATGCTGTATCTAATTTCGTCTTGTACAGGCTGAAAAACAAAGGGTGACACAAGTGTTGCAATCCAGGTGGACACATTTTAAAACACTTAGGTGGACACATTTTAAATAGAATTTCTAGGCCTCATTACTATTTTTGGATATAGTGGTACTTAACATTTAAGTATCCAAGTCAAAAATTTATAAACATAGTGATTGCAATGAAAAGTTTTTGTATTCAAAGTGCTTCATTGGTCCTTAATATGCTCTAAATATAGAATAGCCAACTCTTACATGTGCTTACTCTTCCCCAAGAAGGATTTTAATTATCTTGACGTCATTATGTAGTAGGTGCTGTAATCATCCCCATATCTTACAGATGAGGAAACTAAGGCCCAGCAAGATGGACTCACTTGCCTACGTCACACAACATGAGATAGAGCCAAGTTGCAAACAGCCCTTCCGGCTCTGTGTCCTTAATCTTACTCTTTACTATTGAAGGGACAAGACTGAATTGTAACTAGCTGCCCAGGGCTGCCCAGGGTTATGTGTAGTTGTGCGGTTAACTAGAAACTAGAAGCTCAGTGGTACCTCGAAGACTGCGGGAGCACGTGGAGCTCTGTGTGTTGTCAGGACAATAGTCTAAGGCAACATTTTCCTGCCTTCCATTGGGTTTATGGGCTGTTTCCAAAACGCTGATCTGTCAGGTCTGACTGACCAGACGGGAAGGGTGTTTCTGTAGAAAGGCACAAGCTGAGCATGAGTTAATATTTTTCAAGTGTAGAAATGAAAATACGACACGTGTTGTAGTAGTTTGTTCTGCTTTGGCGACTTGTCTCACCTACATGTTTTCCTTCCGATCTCACGATATTGTAGCTAATGTGTGGAGGCCGGGTTTCGAGTTTCAGGTTGAGGATGCCATGGTGACATACCTCCATGTAGAAGCTGTGAAGTTTCAGCGCCTTTGTTTTCATGTCAGTTGTCTCTTGGTACTGTCCTCCAAGACAGCTGAAGTATCTCCTGTAGCCATGTAGTTCTGCGTGTGGGTTGCTAATAATATTTGTACTCAGGCATCACACGTGGGTTAATGCAGCATCTTTGCTCCATTGTCCACAGTCTCATAGTAGTCTGAAGTTTCATTGGATGAGTTACTCTGTGGTACTGGGTCCTCTTCCATTGCTGGGATTGACAAATTCAAAGATGTCTTAGGGACTTGAGTTCAACTACTCCAGAGAAAAATGATGTTTGGAAAATCGTTGCTGCAGAATAAACAGTGGCTGATTGGCTTTCTCCTAGATGCTTTTTCTTACGGTTATATTTGAGTGTTTTTCTTTCCTGAGCTATTCAGAAAATTGGCCTATTCTCAATTACTCCTTGACCCTGGAGGCCTGTTCACCAATGGAAGAGAAGGACCGAGAAGACAGGGAGCAGAAAGGAGCCTGCCTGAAGAGCTGGAATCTGATTCCACTTGCCCCTCTGGGCCTGCAGTCAATGTTGCTTAAATGTTCACGTGGCACCTCCGAGTCTGCTGATTCCAGGGAAGCTCTGGCTTCTGTCATCACCTCTGGCAGGACAAGCAAGCAGCCTCCCTTCAAAAGGACTTGGAAGCTAATAATGCTGGCCGCTGCCTCGGAAATGCAGAGGCTTGACACGTGTTCATCTGGCAAAGCCGGACTGAAACCACACTCTGCAGTAGTGAGTGGCGACGGCCAGTCGCTGCTCAAATACTTGGCACTCTGGGCTTAAATTTTAGTTGGGTAAAAAAAGAGAAAAAAGTCTCCTATATTCAAATTCACATTGTAGTACTTCTGTGAGGTACTGACTCTCATTCCTCCAGCCAGCCATTCTGTGTATTCACTGCATGTCAGTGCTGCCGTTTGAGGACTACCTGAAACAGATTGCTCTTGAATAGAGCCAAGTATGGATTTGGATTTTGTGGAGATTAACTGGTCACTGAGCTTGCATTGTCGGAAAGCTGTAGGGCTGCAGCGCAATCCAGAGAGGACTGCAAGGCGCCCTGTAGGGATGACTCTTGGCTGGCCCGTGGTGTGGGTGAAGACCCAGGGGGAGCCCGCTTCAGCCCCTGCTGCTGACATAGCGGTGGCCAGTGTCTGATGGCCTGCAGGAGCCAGGCACAGAGTCGAGAAGGCTCCTAGAGGTGAGTTCCCCATCGTGCTGGGGGCACAGGCAGAGCA
The DNA here is from genome assembly GCF_001604975.1 of Cebus imitator. NCBI lineage: Eukaryota > Metazoa > Chordata > Mammalia > Primates > Cebidae > Cebus > Cebus imitator. The sequence continues at coordinate 4,315 of NW_016107791.1, forward strand.
GAGCTACCCTTCTCCACAAGCGCCAGCCTCACGGGTCCCTTCCTCTTGCTCATCTGGGTGGGGTTTTGCCTTTTTGGAGTGGGAGGCATTCAGTGTATACTATAGTTCTTACACATTTACAGTTATTCTCATGGCTGTGCTGAGATTGAGTCCGCACAGCTACCATGCCATGCTACACTCCCTACATCATGTCTGTCAGTTCCTTAGGAAGGGATTGTCCTCCCTGTCACACTGGAAGGAAGGGCAAACGGGGCTGGCATGTCCTTTCTGCACAGCCACTATGGGAACAGGGTGTGGGTCACACACAGGCAGAAGAGTGTGTGGGAAACTCCCTTCTCTCTGCCTGGGGAGGGGCTTGGGCTTTGGGGAGAAGTCCTAGGAGTTCTTGGAGCTTGCTTCCCACATTATCAATGCGTTGCAGAGCTGAGGTTTTTCCCTTATTACAGAGTCACTCAGAATCCTTGAGACTGCCCAAGGCCTTCTGGGGCACAGAGCTGGGTTTTTAGCAACTGCCTTGAGAGTGGGTGGCGTTGTGGACTGTCATCCAGCCCCTCCCTGTCACAGTTTTTAGAATACTTGTTTTTGCAAACAACCAGGACTGTTGTGAACATCTGGGTCCTGAAACCAGCACTACTTCAGGTGGAGGGGAACGTCTGGAGAGGCCTGGCATCTCAGCCTGGAGGTGGGGCGAGAGGGTTCTGAGTTCAAGTTCTGCCCCTGAGCAAGTTACTCAACCTCTGAGTTCAGTTTCCTCCTTGATAAAATAGCAGTGCTACTGTTGACTCACTTGGGGAAAGGATACCTATGATAAAGCCTCCCTTTTGTTGCTGGGTAAACCAAAACCGGAAGTGACGTGTCCAGGGTTCACAGCATGACAGCAGTATGGTGGTGAGGAAGAGGCCTGGGTTCAAGTCCAGATCTCTCTGTTCTGCAACTCCTGTGGTCTTAGGCAAGTCCTCTAGCCTCTAAAGCCCCCATTTCTGTGGAGGTAAAATGGGAGCAGTAACTGTGGCAGGAAGTGTCTTGTCTCGACACCTTTGATAATGTTATGGGAACGAAGGGAGTTAGCGTATGCCTTGTAAACTGCAAGAAATTTTGCAGCTGTAAAACGTTTCCACCTCTACAGCTTGTTGGTAACTGAGCCAGTCAACAATGAGCTCTTCAGAGTTCCTGGCCTGTGGGCTCCTAAAGTGATTTTTAAAAAATGTTTTCATGGCTAGTTTTTCCAATTTATGGAAGTAAGACTTGCTCGTTGTAAAAATTCAACCAGCACAGAGAGGTGAAGAGCGAAAGACGCCCTTTCCTTAACCAGTTCTACTCCCCAGAGATGACTTCTGCTTACTTCTGTGTCCTTCTAGAAATTGCACCTGTGTACATGCACATGGACACAGACACATGTCTGATTACATAAGCTGCATGTGATCTATTATATGTGGTCCATATATATATATATATATATCTATTACCAAGAGTCCAAGTGAAAATCCAGGAAGTTTTCAGTATTTTGGTTATTAGAAACAATGCCACGATGAGCAGAGGTATACTTCTTAAAACTTGGTCTCTCTGGATTTAAAACAAATGTTGAAAGCAGCTAGTGGCTTGGAGCTTTCAGAATTATCTTTTGGGCTTGGCAGAATGAATCCTTCCCCAAAAAGAATTATGTTGTTAATACTGTGGTTTTCCACTGCTCCACCCAGTTAAATTTAATCACACCATGTGACTTCCAAATAAAATGATGTGTATGTCTGAAGGGAAGAGACCTGACAAAGCTTCCTTTTTTTTTTTTTTTTTTTTTTCCTCGACCCTAGGGAACAGAGCAAAGCTCTCTTCAGAAGGCCTTGCTTTCAGACCTTCTGCCTGGGACATTTATATTTGCAGCTCCTTCTCCAGTGTCCTTGGAAGAAGTCGCTGCTATTAATTGGGTTGGAGAGAGAGAGTGGCTGTGTATATTTTGAAACATGTCTTCCTACACAAGCCTGGCCCATTTCATTTTAAAAAGTTAATCTACATGAATTAATATATCTGTCTGATTGCCTCTGGCCCGGATGGCTATTTGGACAGTGCATAGTCATAGCCCAGCCAAATTTCTCTGACTGTTGTTGACAACAAATAGGATTTAGTTCTCTTGCTTTAGCTGGAGAAGCAAACACTTCCTCCTAAAGTGAATATTTGGGGGTTACGGCAACTCCTACGATTTCATATTGCAGTGTAAAATGGATTTTCTCGTGGTTAAAAAAATCCACAGATTTGTAGGTTTGAGGTGCTTTGATTTTTGTTATTTTCCCAAAATGTGTGTGTAAGATAATTTAAAAAGCAAAATCTTATTTTAAATGCATGAAGGAGTCTCGGAGAAATCCCATGGAATTGCTTTTTAATGAAGGCTCTTTTAACAATGTAAATCCAAGAATCAGGTTTGTAAAGAATGTTGGACCCACCCTTCCCCAGAATCCAAATCTTCCCATTGGACTCCCTGATCAGTGGCATCCTGCTCCTCCACTTCCTCTTCAAGAGTCCTACCTGGGCGTCTTGCCACTGACCCAGTGCTTCCTGGCAGGTGGAACCCTTACCTGTCCTGGCCATGAGCTCTGGACTTCACATGCTGGACAATTTCTGTTCTTGGCCCTAGACCGCATGGTGAGGTGCTTGCAGAACTGTCCTCAGCCAGGGCGCTCTGGCTGCAGGTGACTCTCATTTCCTCTCTGTCAATTGTCCCAATTCCTAACCCACTCCCACTCTGAGCTCCTTAGCCTGTGTCTGGCTGCCGCCTGCTTTCCTGCCTGTTCTGTCTCTTCCTGGGAATCCCTGCTCATGGCTATCTGGCTATTTTAGAGCACACTTTGAGATTGTGTGAAGAGGATTTGCTTAGAGGGGACTTGGCATTTTAATGCTAGCAGTAAACCTACCATGCTGACTTTTGTTGCATTAAAAAGTGAAGCAACAGGCTTGCTTAAACATAAACAGCAACAATAAAAATCCAGAACTACCTAACTACGTGGGTACAGGAAATATTCCAGCCATGTGGGAGAACAGCACAAAAATGCAACTGACATGATAACAGTAACCCTGCAATGAGTCTTGACAATACTGAAGTCAAATGACTTTTTAAAACCTTTCCAACGCTTGGCTGTAATCTAAAGGAAGCATTGCACTTCGCTGATTTTTTATGAAACTCATAAACCTTTTTCTTTAAATGCCAATATGCTGAAAAGTTATAAGTATTAAAGACTTAGCAAGTATCTTTAAAAGTGTGGGAAAAGGTCCCTCTCTTCTTGGTTATGATTCTTGAACGCTAGTAATAACGGTAGTAGTTATAAATGTCATTCTTTACTAGAATACTTTTTTCCGAAGACCTTTCAGGTCTACTCTCAAGTTCTTTCCTATCCTTGTATGAGGTGGATGATGTCACTAGCCTCATGTGGCAGTACGGTGTTGGGTCAGAAACTCAGAGTTTAAGTAACATGTAATTAGAACCCAGGAGTATTGCTCCTTCTTGTGAACTCTGATGCCTGGGTTTTTATATGGTGTCTGTCTGTGGTGGCTTATAACAGTGTTGCTCCTCCAGGATTTTAGCCTCATTCCTGCTTGGTAGGCAGGGCCTCCCTATGGATCTGACCCAGGATGATGCATGCTTGGTTTGCAGAAAGCCCAGCTTTGCAGGTTATACTCTTAGGATTTTGGCCACAATCAATCATATGCAGAAGGCTTCCCACTTAGCTGGACAGTAGATAGTGATCTATGTCTGAAATTCCACAGCCGTCAAGGTGAGACTGAGAAGCTAGATCATCCTTGCTGGAACACGGCTTGAGTTAGGGTGTGGGTCGAGGTTCAGTTATAAAAAGCAGAATATACTACAGCAAATTTGAAGAAGGGATTTATTATAAGGAATTAAATGACTTAACAGAACTATTAAGAGTTCTGAAGACAAAGGTCTCTAGGTGGCAGTTTCAGGAATAAGTACCTTGGAACCATACTGCAGAACTAGACCACCAAGGAAGCTGTGCCCCTCCTACAGATGAAGCCATTTCTCCAGAACCACATTGCAACAGCCACAATTGAGAGCATACCACAATCAGGAAGCCATGACTCTTATGGTTCTAGAACCATGCCACATCTGCTATGATCAGCACCTGCAAATGATGTCCTGGTCCTGCCTCCTGGAACCCACGAAGCTGGTACTTGGATGCTGCAACATTGGCTAAAACTGTCATAGAAGAACCAGGTGCTTCTTGGACTTTGCTTGCTGAGCAAATGGCAGCTGCTGCCAAAATGTGGTCTCTGCCTCACTTTGGTGTTCTGAATTTCACAAAAGCACATCTAACTGGCTCAACCTAAATCATATCTGGAACTGTAGCTGCAGGGAGTTTGAGAGTTGGCCTTAGCCTCCCATCTTCTGCAGGACAGGTGGGCACAGTAGAAGGATAGAATGTGTGCTGGAAACCGAGCCACTGTGTCTCCTATGATCTGTGATCATTAGAAACGGACGTAGATTTCCAGAGTCAGCAGATGAAAACGGAACTGAGGTTATAGCCAGAACGTGGAATGGTTGTGAATCTTTTTGGGAATGTGTGTGTGGATGATTCCCGATATAACAGATGGCAAAGAATTAAAAGTAGCAAAAGGTCCTGGGCTTGTCTTCCAGCTCCTGCTTAGCTGCTTTGAAACTGTTGTTAAGCTGCACTTGGAACAGCCCAAGGAGTTCTGGAGAACTCTAGTCTCAGTATGTATTATTTGGGGAAAGGGTATGTTAAGAAGCTGTCTTAGTTGTCGAGCCTTTACTATGCTAATACAGCATGCAAGTGTTCCCCAGACATTTGGCCACAGGAAGGCCTCATCTTTAAAAAATGCAGAAGTAGTATTTCCCAACATACAGTCTTTCTTTTGCTGGAGTTTCATTCTTGTCACCCAGGCAGGAGTGCAATGATGCGATCTTGGCTCAATGCAACCTCTGCCTCCTGGGTTCAAGCAGTTCTCCTGCCTCAGCCTCCCCAGTAGCTGGGATTACAGGTGCCCACCACTACGCCTGGCTATTTTTTGTATTTTCAGTAGAGACGGGGTTTCACCATGTTGTCCAGGCTGGTCTCGAACCCCTGACTTCAGGTGATCCACCTGTCTTGGCCTCCCAAAGTGCTGGGATTACAAGGGTGAGCCACGGCACCTGGCCAGAAATACTCTTTCCAAGAGGAAGCCAGGGAGTACCATGGAGAAAACGCTTGCTTGATTTCCAGAGAGTTAACCTTTTCAATAGCCTCCATCAGGAACGTTTACCATCAAGATGATAAGATTTCCTCAAGTACAGATGGTGCTTTGCCCTTCAAGGAGAACCAAAAGCAGGGAGAGCTTGATCAGCAAAACCAGCCTGCGTGGGGTTCTCTTAGGAATCCAGATGGCCTGAGACTTATTCTGAGATACCTGCAAGGAAGTAACCTGTGATCATAATTAGAAATTACAACAGAATACTAATTATCTGTAGACCACATATCATTTGCGTTGCCCTGTTATAGAAACAGATGGTGTTATGGAGAAGGAACTGCATTTAGCTTAAGGAAAATAGGGGCAGCTGGGGCAGGAGCTGGGAGACTAAGAGCATAGCGAATCGGGGGAGGGGAACACGTTGTGGGGTGTCAGTGCAGGAGAGCTGACAGCTGCAGTGGTACCACGTGAAATGTATGGAGGGCGGGAGAAAGCAGACTCCACCTTATAAGGACTCGCGGCCAGGACAGCAAGGTCCAGGGACAGTGATGAGAATCGCCCCAAGCATAAACAGTCCATAAGCGCCCTCCAAAAACTGGATGATGCAGAACAGGGTGAGAGAAGACACCTTTAAAGATGAACTTGTGTCTTACAGCAAATCTCCCGTTGATTTTGATTTTTTACATTAACTACTTAACAGTTTGTGGTATGTGTGTCATTCTCAGGCAAGTCCTTTTTGAAGTTTCTTCTTAAGTATTTAAACACAGTACTGACTATTGGTGGGTTGGGGGAAGCACTCAGATCTGAGTGCTTCTTAACACTAGGTGTGTTCCCATAGGAAGCCAGGCATGCCTTAAATAGACTTCCCAGGAATGGGAAATGGCAGCTCCAGAATTACAGAAGTTACATCTGCAGAATTATGAGCATGTTTCTGGCTCTCTACGTTTTTATGTGTTCTGATTTAGTGAACTTGATATTCTGCGATTGATACCAACCTCATATGTACACAGAGGTCATGCACTCCTCCTCCAGTTACCACAAAGATTAATATGTGGACTGGAACTGCATGAGCTGTGCAGAGGGTAGAATCACTACCCCTTTGCCCTTCTGTGCTCTTTGGACTCAAATCCTCAGTGGTGATTCCCTTATTGAAGTGCCTTTTTTCCCTGAAAGCACTTTAGTAAATGGAGGTTTAGCATTATTACTGAATCCCAGTTTTTTTCTAATACATGGAGCTCAGGTCTTACTGTCTGTTCCGGAGCAATTACTTATCACCGTTACCGGAGATTTGAGTCCTCTCCCTTGGTGCTTAGACTCTTAAGGATAGTCAGTCATTTCCATTTTGGTGGTTATGATTTAATCTTTTAAAGCTTTTATTATGGAATGTTTCAATATCAAAAGCAGAGAGAATAATATAGTTCCCATGAACTATTCCTAGCTCAGTTACCACCCATGGCCAGTCTTGCTTCATCTGTACTTGTACCCATTTCCTCTTCCCCTTGGATTATTTTGAAACTGTCCTAGAAATGCTTCAGTACACAGTACTCTCTGTTCCTTCTGTTTCTTAATATCTTTCAAAACTGCAACCTCCACCTCCCCGGTTCAAGCAATTCTCATACTTCAGCCTCCCAAGTAGCTGGGATTATAGGTGCCCACCACCACGCCTGGCTAATTTTTGTATTTTTAGTAGAGATGGGGGTTTCACCATGTTGGCCAGGCTTGTCTCGAACTCCTGGCCTCAAGTGATCTGCCCGCTTCAGCCTCCCAAAGTGCTGGGATTACAAGTGTGAGCCACCACACCTGGTCTTTTCAAAACTTTCTACACATCATAGCAATATGTACTTTTAACTCATGAGGGACTTTTCAGATTTTTGCCTAGAATGAATACATTCAGGAGGCTCTACAGGTATATGGATTGCCTACCCTGTGCAAGGCACTGTGCTGGTTGAGGGATGGGGTAAGGTCAGATTTTGTTGGATAGAGTGGAATTATGCAACAGAAGTGGGTTGAGAAGTTGTTAGACCCCTGTCCTGAGAGCGCATAGTCCAGTGGGACCTTGGACTGTTGGCCGACAGAAGCGAGCATAAGTTAGGTGCTCAACGAAGTTGCTTGCTTTGTCTGCTCAGCAGAGCTGGCGGCTATGTGGTCTGAGTACTTGAAGATGAGGGCTTTTAGGAAGGGCATAGATATTGGGTTGGATTTGATATTGTTAGTTGTCAGCCAACAATGGAAAGTGATTCTGACTCCAGGAACTTTTTGGAAGCCCATTGCATAACTAAAAAAGAAATGGCCAGGCTGGTATATTGTGGGCAAAGCACACTCTCCCATGCCAAGGAAGCTTGGCCCAAGTGGGACCACAAAAGCTGTCACCGTTGCTCCCATCCTGATGCTGGCTGTCACTACCGAATGCCCCCTCTGGGATTGAATCCTAAACCATCCCTGTGTCCTTTTCACGCCCTCAAGTTTCCAGGTCCCAGGTGGGACTCTGTGAATAAGGTGGGTCACACACTGAACAGCAGGAGGAAAAACTATGTTGGACTGCTTCGGCTTCTATAGAAGACGTGGGGCTCTGCCTTCCATCAAGAACCAAGCAGTGGGGAATCTTCCCCACATAGAATGGGGGTTGCAGTGCTAAGCCACCAAATGTCCGCTATGTATATCACTGTTACTTTGGGCTGCTTCCTCTCCCTTGTTCTCAGTCACAAGGCCTTGGATCTCCTTAAATATGCCATGTGTGTCTGTCGCTCCTGCTTTTCTATTCCCATGGCAACCACGCTAGCCCAGGTGCTCCTCACTGTCAGGTGCCTCCGAATCTCTGGTACAGACTTGCTGCTTCCAGTGGCTCCCGTCCCCACATCTTCCTCCACAGTGCTGCCGCAGCATTCGTGTCAAGCAAAACAACACGGTGGCTCAAATCTGATATCTTCCTCATGGAAGGCAAAGGCTACCGGCTTACCTTGGCCCCACTCTCCACAGTTAACACCTGGCTTCTGTTTCCAGCCTTATCCGCCCCTCAAGAATCCTTTCTCTGCACGTAAGCAGGTCCCCAAACACCTTGACGCTTACCACCTCCGTGATTGCTTTTTGATGGTTCTGTTTTCCAGAAGGCTTGCCCCTCTGCTCTCTGCCCAACGCAATCTGTTCTGCTGACCTCCCCAGGGAGAGGTGACAGCGTTTTGTGAGCTCCCATGGCGCAAGTGTGCATTGCGCAGCAAGCCCTTTCGTGTCCCATGTCTGCCCACTTAGATGGAGGAAGTCACTGGACAGCATTCTACTGTTCTTTGCATGTCTCTTATAGCCCAGCACAGTGGTGGATGAACGGAGGCTCACTAGGTATTTGATCCTTTTTTTTTTTTTTCCTCATAAGAGAGGAGAGGAAAAAAAAAACTAGGCTCAGGAAAGTAAAGTGCATAAGTCATAAGTTGAGTGTTGACAAGCTCAGGACTTGAGGACGTAGGGAAGCTGGAGTCAGGGAGGAGGGGGACCAGTGCCTTTGGAAAGGCGGTGTGGTTGAGTCTGTGCTCTGTTTGTGTTCCAGACCAAATGGAGTTGGTTTGGTTGTATGCTTCCCAGCTGTACTGAGTGCCCACCTGGTTTAAAGGCTGCTCTGGCGGTGGCCCAGAAGCAAATGTAGCATCATTTGCCAGAGACTCAAGAATGTGTCTGTATAAATAAAAGTGAAAGTGGCATGTGCTTGAGAAAAATTGGCCTCATGGGACATGGATTTACCTGACACACACCAATAGCAAATAGATTGTCCTCACAGCCTGCACCAATGCAGAACCTTGATATGTATCATTTTGTTTGCAGAAAGAGAGACCAGAAATGTGCAGCAGTCAGTAATGTACCCCCCAGGGTGGCTGCTGATTGATGACTTCTCAAGGGCAGCATCTCCAGGGGGCTCAGGGAATTCACCATGAAAGTCAGCCTGGGCCTCCTGCCCGCTTTCCCATTGCCTCATCCCGCTGCTCAGAGAAGTGTTGAAAGGGGCTCTCCAAGTTGGGCTGTTTGCGGCCTTCACAGGACCCCGAAGGCCATATTCACAGCAAAGTTCACATGCAGAAGAATGAGAAGGGAAAGCTGGGAAGGGTCAGGGCACGTGCAGCGCTCAGTGGAACAGTTTGGTGGAAAGAAGTTGCCTGTTCCTTTAGAAAACTTGGGGAGATTTGGTGATAGAAGGGCATGACCTGTGAAAATGGTTGCGGTGTGCCGGGGTCAGGGTGATGGACTCACAGGGAGAGGCTGTCCCTCAGCTCCCACAGCACAGCCTGGCTCATGTCTTTCTTTTTTTTTTTTCTTTTGAGACGGAGTCTCGTTCTGTGACCCAGGCTGGAGTGTAGTGGCGCGATCTCTGTTCACTGCAACCTCCGCCTCCTGCGCTCAAGCGATTCTCCTGCCTCAGGCTCCCAAGTAGCTGGGACTACAGGCACCTGCCACCACACCTGGCTAATTCTTGCATTTTTGGTACAGATGGGGTTTCACCATGTTGGCCAGGCTGGTTTTGAACTCCTGACCTCAGGTGATCTACCTGCCTCGGCCTCCCAAAGTGCTGGGATTATAGGCGTGAGATTCCATGCCTGGCCTGGCTCATGTCTTTCTGCTTGGAGCCTCCCCCAGTGCTCTGCTCTTCCCACCTTACGGGCCACTCTTATTTGCCAACTCATTGATCCCCCTGCAAATACTCACTTGAACTGCAGGGTTTTTTTAATGAACAGCCAGGCTTCTCAACTATTCGGTGAGCTCCCGAGGACCGCAGCTGGTCTGTTCCTTTGTATGGTGGAAGACTATTTGCACGGTGCCAGGCAGCATAAAGAGGCCTCCCGGAGAGGCTGGGGCTCTATGGCCACAATCCTAGGCTCTCTGTTTCCACACAAGGGACTTGTAACCTAGGTATCAGTTTGCTCATTTGTAAAATGGATGTAAATGTACCCCAGATTAAAGAGGTAATGTGTAATGCCCCTGGGCATAGTAGGCACCCAAACACTGTCCTGCTCCCTTCCACGCCCTGCAGCCCATACACATTGTCACTAGGGGTTGGCACATACTAGGTGTTCAATAGGGCATGTCTGTTGACTAGTGGTAATGAGAGTTGTTGTGTTACCAGCTTTTGAAAGTCTCTTTTAGAGCTGATTTTAGCCAGCCGAGCACTCTGAAGCAGAATTGCTGGGGGGTGGGTTACAGGTGGGGAGTGATAAGGAAACAGGTTGTTTAATAAAGGAAGATTGAGGAAACTGATTACTTTGAGCAGTGAACACCTGGTTAATGCCAGGTAGCGACATCTTAAGGGAAAGAAGCTGAGTCCAATAAAGAGGCCAATAAAAATCAATAGGATAAACGTGAGATAGAGGGCAGACTAGATGGAACGCTCTGGAGTCAGCATCATTTAGTCGACGCTGAAGACTCTCTTGAGATGAGGCATCCTTGCAGGATGTGAAGGAAGGTGGCCATGGGCGAGTTACTTAGCTTGTCTGAAATGTGCTTCTCTTCACTCTAGGACAAATGTTAGTGAAACTTTCCTGGAGTGGACGTGAGGGTGGATTGACGGTGCATGTGAAACATTCTCCATGATGTCTGGCACACAGAGTAGTGCCCTTCCACTTCCTCTAAAGTAGAAAAAAGTTGTGTTTTGTCTTTTGTGTTTTTCGTTTGTTTGAGACATAGTCTCACCCTGTTGCCCAGGCTGGAGTGCAGTGGCGCCATCTCGGCTCACTGCAACCTGTGCCTCCTAGGTTCAAGCAATTCTCCTGCCTCAGCCTTCTGAGTAGCTGGGATTACAGGTGCCCGCCACTGTGCCTGGATTATTTTTGTATTTTTAGGAGAGACAGGGTTTCGCCATATTGGCCAGGCTGGTCTCAAACTCCCGACCTCAGGTGATCTGTCTCGGCCTCCCAAAGTGCTGGGATTACAGGCATGAGCCACCATGCCAGGCCTGTTTGTTTTGAGTGAGCTCATAAATGTCCTCAATGATTCTGTCTCTACCTGGATAAACTTCAGAACTTAAGCATTAGTTGTGAGGGTTTGGCCACATAGTAGGGAGAATGAAAAGGCGCCCAGGTGTCTCTTGGGAAAGGAAGTAAGTTGTCTTCAGGCTGAGTGGGGTGGATTAGGCACATGTTTTCAGACTGCTCTCTGTTTTCTCACTTCTGGCCACCATCAGCTGTAGACGTGCCCCTTCAGAACACATACAGCTATAGTACCAGTGCCTTCCAGCCACAGTGAGTTATATGGACTTAAGGGAGCTTTGGTGGGGGAAGAAAGTGGGACTTTTTCATTAAAACAAGCCTCGGCTGTACAGTGAGGGGAGGCCTGACTGTGTCTCTACACGTGGTGTCATCTGGCTGGCCCCTGGGTGGTCGGGATACATGGTTCAGCTGCCCAAGCCAACGCAGACGTGGTGATTTAAAAAGAAATAACTGTTAGGACACCAGGAAACACCCAATTAATTCTTCTTCAATTTGGTTAGAGAGAGGAAAAAAAATGCTTTTCTGAGTTTATGCAAAAATGATCATGTTTTATTCCTTTGGTATAAGTCACTCTAATGGCATGCAGGGTAGATGACGTCAGCTTTTCCATCTCTGCTGAATCAAATTGTACTGAGCCCTTATGCTCTGTTAGGGGCTGGGGAAACCTAGTGGAAAAGGACATGGTCCCTATTGCAGTGTATTAGGAGAGAAGGAGTGAGCTCAGTGAAGTCTGATCCATGCAGGTGTGCAGGTGTAGAGGAAGCGCTATAGGGCCGCAGGGGTTGGGGCTGTGATAGAGAAGGTTGGAGGGTGCAGGCAAGGGGTTCCCAGAGGTGCTGATGTCTGGGCTGTGGTGAAATTCACCGTGTGACACTGTCCATGAGGAAGGCCTCAGATGGAGGAGGGCACTTCAGGTATAGCGGGGGCATGGCACAGTGGTTGTCCTGGATGTGCAGGAGTGGGGTGGTCATCCACAAATTAGTGTATGCTAACCTAGATGTTGCCCCTTTGTGGTGCAATCATAGCTGGGTCTTGTTCTTCAACGTGGCTATGTTGTCTTGTCCAAGTCACTTAACTTTGCTCTTTGTAGATTGATTATCCCAGCCGTACCTAGAATGGTCTGTGTAGGATCTAAGGGAAGAAATTTGAAAGTCATGGACTTTTTGTTAAATTTTAGAGGTTGGAGTCTTGCTATCTTGCCCAGTCTGGACTCGAACTCTGGAGCTCAGGCAGCCTTCTGCCTCCTGACTAGTGGGGCCTGCGTGCTCGCGCCATTGCACCCGGATGAAAGTCATGGACTTTACATGGCTGTGGCTGGGAGGGAGCCTAAGAGTTTTTGCTCCATTCTGTCTCCTTGGAAATGCTGTTCCCAAAAGATGTTACGACCACCCACATGCCTGTTGCCTGTCTTTCCCCCTGTTGCTTTTTTTCTGAACTCCTCTTTTCTGGCTTTTATATACTAGGTTTACATATTCAAATCAAGAAACTGGTTTTTTTGGGAAACGTGCGTAAATACTTACACGACAATAGGCAATTTTGAGTCAATATACCTCTTATCAAAGTAGTGCAGTGCACAGATACTTTTATTGGAGTAGATTGCAGAGAAAACATAGGCAGTTGGCAAATAATCCTGAGATTGAATATGCTCTCCTGAGTATGCAGCAGTGACTCCTATATGCACTAGAGCTTCATGTGTAGCCTTTGAAGCAAGGACATATGAGAAAGTGGCTGTCAGGGCACCATGGCTCGTGCCTGTAATCTCAGCGCTTTGGGAGACTGAGATGGGAGCATTACTTAAGGCCAGAAGTTCAAGCCAGCCTGGGCAACATAGTGAGATCCCATCTCAATAAAAAATTAAGAAATTAGCTGAATGTTTATGCCTGTATTCCTAGCTACTTGGGAGGCTGAGGTGAGAGGAACCCTTGAGCCCATGAGTTTAAGGCTGCTGTGAGCTGTGAGCATTCCACCATGGGTGACAGAACAAGACCCTATCTCTTAAAAGAAAGAAAATTACTATTAATAACTGCATTGATAGGATTAAATATAATGTGATTTGAAATATCTAAAACTGTGTTACACATATACTCAGATTATCTAGAAAACTTCACTCTTTAGTTCGGTAAGGATCAGCATGAATACATTTCATGCCATCTATAGGCCCATCCATCCATGTAATCTTGGCCAGCATTCTCAGACTATATCTCTTGGAAGGTGACATAATACCTGCAGACCTGCGGACACTGATCTTCCTCAGGACACAGCTTGGTAATCACTATGAGAGACAGCATCAATGCTAACTCGAAATTCAGGGCCCCTTTTTTGGTCAGGTTGCCCATCTTGTTTTGTGCTAGTGGAAATACCTCATCTTAGGACGGGCGTGGTGTCTCATGCCTATAATCCCAGCACTTTAGGAGGTCAAAGCAGGTAGATCCAGAGGTCAGGAGTTCAAGACCAGCCTGGCCAACATGGTGAAACCCCATCTCTACTAAAAACACAAAAAAATTAGCTGGGCGTGGTGGCAGGCACCTGTAACCCCAGCTACTCCGGAGGTTGAGGCAGAGGATTGCTGGAACCCTGGAGGCAGAGGTTGCAATAAGCCGAGATCATGCCACTGCACTCCAGCCTGGGCTAAAAAGCAAGACTCCATCTCAAAAAAAAAAAAAAAAAATACATCTTTATTTTTTGTTTTTATTTTTAAAATTTGAAGAACGTTTTTATAGGTCAAAGGGATAGAAGAGTAGGTAGTGTTACAGAGCAGGATGTAATTGAGTATGTTCAGAGGAGAAGAGGGCACTTTGCCCATGATCATTGCCAGATGTCTAGAGGTGCAAGAGGAGATGGTGCCCTATTTTTTATGGCCACATTTCAGTGGCTTTCATGACAGAGATGATCTGTTTTCTGCCTTGGTCGCAGCCTGGTTGAAGTAAGAGGAGGCAAGGTCATTGTAGGGGTTACTGAGACGGAGAAAACATGTGGTATGTGATTTGAGACAAATGTTTTCTTAGCTGCTCACGTATCTTTCCATGGTTCTTCCCGAAACTCCATCACAAAAAATTAAATTATTTAAGAAGTGGCTTCTAATAATCACTGCCGACCAGGGCATGATGAGACACCTGGATAAACTGGTGGTAGGATACCGATTTGCCCAATCTTTGGTGTAATTTGGCGATCCGTATGACAGCCCTTTCAGAAGTATATACCTCTTCTTGCCCAGCGGTTTCATCTCTGTCACTAAGGATGCAGTGGGGCAAGTACACAGAAGGCACAGGCATGGCTCCCTCCTGCAGGTCCCTCACCATAGAGATGACTGGTAATAGCCTAATTCCCAAAAACAAAAAGAGGAGGAAGCCACGTGACTTTTATGGCCTACTCTCTAAAATCACACCTCATTGATTCACCTTCTTTATTCATTAGGGGCGAGTAATTAAGTCCAGCCCACACTAGGAGGGAGGGGAATTAAGCTTCACCTCTGAAGGGAGGAGTAAGAGAGAATTTGTGGGCATAGTTTAAAACAGCCACAAATACATGAAATTATGTTTAGTCTGAGCATGTTAGTGTGATTCAGATCTACCTGCTGGAAGCTGTCTGTCTTCTTGGTGGGCAAGAGAGCAGCCACAAAGGATGGGGCATTTGACTTTGACACTAAGAAGTACTTGTGTAACACTTACGGAGCAGAAAGCCTCTCAAAGAGGACAGGGTCATTGGAGTCTGGAAGCTTGGTCCCACCACACATTGCTCGAGCACTTGGAGTAAGTCAGATGGTCCCTGGGCTTTCCTATCTGGTTATGCTGAGGATCTAATAAACCAGTGCAATTGGAAGCACTATATAAAACTGCAGAGCAATTCATGAAGCTGGCTGTTACTATCATTACCACTACTGCTACTGCTGGAAGAGAGTACCAGTGTGGGAGATGGGGAGGGGTGGGACACAGAAATAGACCAGGGAGTAGAGAAAGGGATTTGAATACTATTGTAACCAGATCAGGGTTTCCTAGGGTGGCTCTGAGGCGGGAGTGGAGGCGGCCTGCTTTGGCTGAACTCACATGAGGCCATGCCATGACGATCACAGGGACTTGTGTGAAGGACTCCTCTCTTGGGTCTACCAGAGCTCTAAGGCCTGGTCCATGAAAAAGGCGTCAGTCAGGGTGGAATGTCCCAAAAAGAAAGCAGCCCTGAATCTTCTCAGCTAGACCATATACCCAACTCATTGTTTCAGGACTCACGTATTCCTTCCCAGCTTTGCGCCAAGCCCTGTGCTAGGGGCTGGGGAGACAGTCCAATAGGCCACAGCACCTTCTCTTCAGCATCCGAGTCCCGCAGGGCAGGCAGACTGCAGCAGTTTTGAGGGAAAGGAGACAGAGCTTTGACTGGTGGCTTTATTCCCTAAGCCTGGATTGGAGCTTTAGGAAATAGTTGTCTCAGATGGCCTTATTCTCTCAGAGGTCAAATAGCTCTGAAAACTTTGTCTTTGGAAACTAAACTTTTCCCTCCTTCTGACATTTATAGGCTTCTAGAGTGTTAGGCAAAGATAAAGCCAGGCCATTGCATTTAGATAATTATAATTGCCACTCCTCCTTCCTTCCAAGTCTTTTTTAAAATTATTTTTTTGAGATAGAGTCTCACTCTGTTGCCCAGGCAGGGGTGGAGTGGCACAATCATGGCTCCCTGCAGCCTCAATCTCCCCAGGCTCAGGTGATCCTCCCACCTCAGCCTCCCAAGTGGCTGGGACCACAAGTGAGCCCCACCACGTCTGGCTAATTTTTGTAATTTTTTTTTTAGAGCCAGGGCTTCGCCATGTTGCCTAGGCTGGTCTCAAACCCTTGGGCTCATGCAGTCCTCCCACCTCAGCCTCCCAAAGTGCTGACATTACAGGTTTGAGCTACCATGCCCAGCCCCTTCCAAGTTTTAATGGCCAACACTATAGTTTCTGAAGGCCCCATGCTCTCTCAGAAGTGGCGGGGCCTGTGGCTAGTGCTGTGCACAGCATTCCTGCCTGAAGTTCCACTTGCTGTTGATCAGGGCAGTGTGTAGAAAAGGCGGGCGCCACATGGGGAGAAAGCTGTGTGGCAATTGGGTGTCTTTTCATTTGGTTATATTTCAAGCGTGAAGGGGCTCCAAATATCCAGAAATAAATCTTTCTTCTACTAGCCCAGGCTTCTACTAGCCCAGGCTCGACTATGAAAGGTAAGTTACTTTGACTTAGCTGTCTGTGACCTCTAACTATATATCACACAGTAAACCAAGTCACACAGTAAATCTGTTGTACGTTACTAGATCTGCTAATGTACAACAGATTCAGATGGGAACTGTTGCTTAGGATAAAACGCAGTTGGCGAAAACCCAGAAAATAACAAGCATTGATGAGGGTGTGGGGAAATGGAAACTCTTGTTTGTTGTTGGTGCACATGTGAAATGGTGCAGCCCCTGTGGAAAATGGCCTGGCATTTCCTCAGAAAATTGAATTACCATATGATCCAGCAATTCCACTACTGGGTGTACATCTCAAAGAACTGGAAGCAGGAACTGGGTCCGATGGATACTTACACACCAATGTTTATAACAGCATTATTCGTAATAGCCAAGAGGTGGAAAGAACCTGAATGTCCATCAATAGATGAACGGATAAATAAAACGTGGTATATGCATGCAATCAAATATTATTCACCCCCAAAAGGAGGGGAACTCTGATACATACCACAGCATGGACAAACGTCGAAGACATTATGCTAAGTAAAACAAGCCAGTCACAAAAGGACAAATATTCTATGATTCCATTTACAGGAGGTCCTAGAATAGTCAAGTTAGTGGAGGAAGAAGGTAGAATGGTGGTACCAGGGGCCAGAGGGAGGGCAGAATAGAGTTAGTGTTCAATGGTATAGATTTTCAATTTGGGAAGATGAAAAAGTTCTGGAGATGGATAGTGGTGATGGTTTCACAACAATGTGAAGGCACTTAATGCTAATGAATTATATACTTAAAATTTACCATTGTAGTTATTTTTGTGTAATTTACCACCATAAAACAAAAGCTTTTTTTTTTTTTTTTTTTTAGACAGAGTCTAGCTCAGTCACCAGGCTAGAGTGCAGTGGCATGATCTCAGTTCACTGCAACCTCTGCCTCCTGGGTTCAAGCGATTCTCCTGCCTCAGCCTCTTGAGTAGCTGGGACTACAGGCATATGCCACCATGCCCAGCTAATTTTCGTATTTTTTTTTTTTTTTTTCAGTAGAGACGGGGTTTCACCATGTTGGTCAGGATGGTCTCGATCCCTTGACCTTGTGATCCGCCTGCCTCAGCCTCCCAAAGTGCTGTGATTATAGGCATGAGCCACTGCTCCCGGCCAACAAAATCTTTTAAAAATGTAATTTGTTCCTAAATTTATGCTGCCAGGCATAAGATTTTGGGATACTGAGGACCTGACTGCAAGGAGATCTAGATTGCTTTCTCAAGGAGAGATGAAGAGTCCACACTTAACAAATGAGTAAGGCAGTACAGGTACTATAAGAACTTTGATAAAAGAATTGGGTAATTAACACAGAGAGAACCATGCCTCACCTGTGTAGGGTGGAGATGCTTTAGCTGGGGTGTCTAGGGAAAGATTCTGATGAATTGACATTTGGGCTAAGTCCTAAATGATCAGAAATGATTTGATATCATAAATTCGGTGTATATAGATGTTTGGAATCCATTTTACTGGAAATCTCATTGAGATTTGAGATGCAGAAAAATTGCTACAAAATCCAGAACTTAGTACCAATTGTGCTTACAAAACCGTCTGTGTTGAGTATTCCTCATCAGTCGCTTGAGGATTGAGTTGGGGACAAACAAAGCATTAATGTTTCAGAATGTTAAAATGTTTCTTATCCAAGGCCAAATGCTCAGACCTGATAACATTTCCTCCTAGGTAATGTGCTAGCCTGATCGCATATTTCTCGTTTAATACCTTTAGGAACTAGATCCAATAAAGATTGCCCTTGGCCTTCTTGGAAAGACTTGAGTCTTAGAAAAGAACCAATTTACAAAAGTCGAGATATGGCTGATAGCTTTTTTACTTGTTATCGTTTAGAAGATCAGTCTATTTCACCTTGGAAACTGAGGCTATTTAAAGATCTGAGTGTAGAGTTTGAAGGATTTTTTTATAATTCTCTTGAGATGGAAAGAAATAAGCTACTGGGATAATGGAGTGTGTGCACAGTTGATTGGTACAATGTGTTTACATTTCCCATTATGTATCTTAGAGAACTCTCCTGTTGTTGCTCAGATTTTTCTTTTTAAGTCAGTCTTGGGATAGAAGATTAAAGCTCCCTGAAGAATATGGAAATGCAGTTGAACTCTTGGAAATCTGTATTCTACTGGCCTTGGTTTGTGATGAAGCTCACACACAGTGTTTGTAAAAAAAAAAAGTCCATTCAGGGTTTAAGAATAGGTCATTTTGCTGTAACGTTTTGTAAGAGTACATGGCCATCTTTGCCTTAGGATAGTGAAGTGGTATTTCCCAAGACAGAATAACTGAAATCATCTGAGCTTCTAGGTTGTAGACTGCATAGTCCTTGGGAATTTTGACTTATAAACTAGGAAATTATTTCACCCTCATGAAACTTTCTTACACTCTTAGGTCTTTCCCACTTCCACTTGTGTTGGAATTGAGCGTTCACCCAGGCATGGTGATGGTTAGGTGTAACAAGATGGGCCCAGAAGGCAACTTTGGGATCCATCTCTTATCCCTCATAGTGCTTGAGAGAAGAAAGCTTATGGCTGTCTTAGAAAACTTCCCTTGTTCTGAAACCTACAGTAATTGGAACATGAGTGCAATAAATACAATGAATAGAATTCTGCCTATAAGCTCTTTCCAAAAGCCTGCCGATGCCCAGCCCATCTTGCTCTAAGGGACTGTGGTCCAACAAGAGGGTATTGCCCATGGGTAGCTTCAAGTCTGCATGAGGAGCTAAAATATGAAGTAATCAGAAAATACTAGCAAATGAAGTAATCAGAAAATACTAGCAAAAGTCAGATCAGGATAGTTTGGATTAACATCCCGAGGACATGGGATGTGTGAATAGGTGTGCTGGGAATAGTTGCTAGAAAAGTCAGAAGCAAGAAAGTGGCTAGGGTGGGCAGGAGAGGCCAGGAAGGTCAGGGACATTCTTGGAGCTGGAACTTGGGTAAGGTCTTCAAGGAAGACTCTGACTGCACTGGTCTGGGAGCTTGGCTAGGAAGACTTCTGAAGAACCCAGTCCCCAGACCCAAAGTAGGGGGTAGAAAGAAACAGTAATTCAAGGGTCAGTTGTGTTTGAAAAACATTTACATTTCTGATATCCAAAGTGTTCTCTGTAGGATTAATAGCTATTAAAAGGGAACTGGAGTTCAGTGGACTCTGGCCAAATAAGTTTGGATAGAGCCTGAGTAAGCAACTGGGAGTTTCTGTACGGCAAGACTCCTCAGGCCTTTGCATGCTGATGTACAGTGACTTCCCCAGATGGGCATATATAGCAATTTCCTGCTTATTTGATTATGGAATTGTGTGGGTTTTTTTTCCCCCAGGAGGATCCTACATGAATATAGTTTAGTTCCAAATAATATAATTGCTGAGGAAATGCTAGCCTAAATAATTTCATTTCAGTATGTGTTTTAGTGTGAATCACTATCAATAGTCATGTTTTCAGTGGTCAGAGTGCCCAAGGGAGTTGAATGGAAGGAAGTCAGAGGGACTTCATTAAATAAGTCAGTGAATGAGGAGTCCTCCAAGGGATCCCCACCTGGCAACAAATATCCTAGGGCCATCTTGGTTCAGAAGTTATTACTCCGTATGCTAACAGGCACATAACACATGCTTTAAAAAATACTTATTTTGTGAATATTATTCCTTTTTTTTTAAGTGAAAACAAGTTTATTAGGAAAATAAAGCAGTAAAGAATGGGTACTCCATAGACAGAGCAGCCCCTTTTCTTCATCTGAGATATGAGGAAGGATTTTGTGTCAATGGTATGGCTTCACCATCCCCCTGGGACAGGGTTGCAGCAGCTGGGGCTGTGAGGGAAGATGAGGCCGAAAGAGCCGGCAGGATTAGGGTTGCAGATAAGATACAGGACACTGTTAAATGTGAACTTCAGATCAAGTCTGTAATGTTTTAGTATAACTACGTTCCAAATATTACATGGGACATACTTATAAAGAATTATTATTTCTGGAATTGAAACATAACTGGGCATCTTGTATTTTTATCTTCTGTCTGGTAGCCCCATGTAAGATGTTCAGGGAAGCCTAGACACACAGACCAGAAAGTGATGTAGAATGTACAAGGTAAGGCATTGAGGACTGATTCCGACTTTTAGAGAGCTCAAGTCCGACCTCTTGGAAATGGGTTAATACGTCCTCAAACCCTCTTCCCACTCATGACTTTTATCATATTCCCCTCAGTTTGGGAACATTTGTATATGAGAGGTTGTAGCCTGTCAGTTTTTTTTTTTTTTTTTTTTTTTTTTTTTTTTTTTTTTTTTTTTTTTTTTTTTT
>NW_016107791.1:25318-47078 GCF_001604975.1 Cebus imitator
AAAAAAAAAAAAAAAAAAAAAAAAAAAAAAAAAAATCGTTTCTTAGAAGCCAGTTGTGTGAACCGAGAAGCCTTGAAACCAGAAGAACTCCAAGTTCCCTGCCCGTGATGAACACTGTGGGGGAGGGCACATGCCCATCCAGGGCAAATCGCAGTGCGGAGAAGATGAGGGTTCTTAACAGTGCCAACTCTCACTTTTGGTATTTGTAATGGAGGACACTGAATTAGATCACATGTGAAAATTAAACAGTGTTTTAAAAAGCCATATCTCTGTCCTGGCTCTGGATGAGATGAGCCTTTTGAGAAGGCAGAGGCGTGCTTGGTGGGTTGGGCTCTGGGCATTTCTTCCCCTGCCAAGAAGCGAAATGTCTTAGCGCCACGTGCAGTGATGATTACTAACTGGCCAGGGCTTACTGTAAGTGGGCTGTGCTCGAGGATCTCACCAGGAAGAAAAGGAATCAAACTAATGTCTTTCTCGAAAACTTCTCCCCATGACCTGCCCATTGCCTGGGCCACCTGTCCCAGGTGTGCTCCTCTTCCCCAAAACTCTTCCTGTCTCCCCTCTGCCCCAGAAGCCTACCTTTTCTCCAGCATGGGACGTTCTCCTGATGGCAGGGATCCATGAGGGGGGCTGGGTGAGCCTATGTGCTGTGAATGTGTTGGTGAGCCCTGGGGGAGGAGTCAAGAGAACCCAGGGAGTTGCGGGGCCACATGTGAGATACAGGGCACGGACCATGGAGAGCCGGTAGCCTTTGCTGACCATTGTACAGACAGTGACAGGGGATCCACATGACTCCAGGCATGGTGACACAAGGACTCACTGGCTGCTATTGTGTTAACCACACCACTGGTGCTTGCTGTATCCTATGGCAACAGCAGCTCCTTGTTAATTCAGAGTGATGCTGGGGCAGGCAGTAGTACCGGCTCTCTCACCCCGGCTGGGGCAAACCCTGGCTCAAGAGCATCCTTGATTTATGGCCAAGCCCCAGGAACCTCATGGCTGGCTCTCCAGCATAGCCCACCCTAACCCAGCTTTGGAATCTGGTAATGGGAAAAGAGGGAAGCTCCAAAAAAAGTAATTCAGAGGTCAAGGTGAAACCTGAATGAGTCCATTAGATTCCACAATCAATATCCAGCTTCTAAACATTATACATATTGATGAGCTGATTGCTAGGAGACTAGTGCTGAGGGAGCTGAAATCTATTTTGCTGGGGCCAGATTGGTTGTTGATGGGCCATAGTAGACTATGGCAACTAAAAACACCCTGCCATCTAGTAAAACACAGCTTAAGCACGTTGGAGCCCTGTGAGCTTTCCTAAGAGCTGGGCAAAGCAACGCTTTCACCGGGCTCTGCATATCTTGGCCCTGCAGGTCCTTCCTAAGGGACTCAGGGCCCTAGCTGGGGAACCTCTGGCGCTGAGAGAGTGGATGGCAGGTGGTGATATATGGAAATAGGATGTTTACTGAAGGGTAAATGGAGACCGGCCCGGGCTCTTTATAGTCTCGGAACACACGTGTTGACCTGAACTGCTTACTTAACTCTGTACTCAGGACTCAGAATTACAGACTGGGTGAGATGTGGCTCCCACAGTGGGAATAATTTCCTTGAAGGTCTTTAGTCCAAGAGGTTCCCTGGGAGGAAGGATGTGCCTGTGCGGGGCATGGGGTATGAGCACATGCAGGGCCTGGTGGCCAGGCTGCCTTCAGTGATGATGCACTTTCAGCCCTCCTCCCTTACCCACATGACCCGAGTATGGAGCATGGCTTGGTATTGTGGTAGTGTATGCTAGAATCTAACATGGACTATCCTAACTCACTAGACCCAAATGCAGCTGCTTTCCTGCTCCCCCAACACTACCTGACACATTGCTGGAGCTAGGGAGGGAAAGCCACTACCTGATTGCTAAGGCCTAGGGGAAGAGTCTCAGTCACGTGGCCTATTGGGCAGCTCCTGGTCATTTGGATCACCATGCGGCGTGCTGGTGCTGAGCCCCCAGGCTGCACTGCTCACAGGGCATAGGCCGCTCTGCTTGGGGCAAGACACTGCCAAGGGGCAGAGAACAGGTTTCTAGAGGCAGGAAGTTGGAGGCAGTTGGGCTCATTAAACCCCTGTGGATCTTCAGCTGCAGAATTGCTCTGAGATACTCTGAAGACTTAAAGTTGTTCATTTACTAAAGCAAAAGCAAAACGCAGTTAAACCAGGGCAAGACCTTTCTACCTATGGTGCTGTGCATGGCTCTAATTCAAGGGCAGGCAGAGGGTGATGGGTTTCCAGTGTCTCCCAAACATCTTTCCTCTGGTTTATGGGCCTGGCTGATGGGATTCCAGGGCCATCCTTTGATCTTACTCTGCTGGGTTAGGTTGGGGGAAGCTGTCTCTGCCTCGACAGGGTGATGCTCCCCTCTACTCATCTGTGGGGGGCAGCCGGAGCCAAGGACTTGATCTGTTGCTGCTGGCCCACCCTCTGTCAGGTGGCAGCTCTGGGCATCAGTGTGACGACAGCTTCTGAGGTGCCTGCTGTATGTGCCCGCCTGCAGAGGCCTGGGGCCAGCACTGACGGAAACTTCTGTTTGATTCTCGGAACATCTTCAGAGATGGGTTACACCCTGCACTTGGCAGGGACAATGTTTTGTGGGCCTCCCCTGGCGCCCTTCTTTAAGGGGCTGTGTTGCCAGCTTGGGCCCAGAGAACACAGTAAGAGAGAAATGTACACAGTGTCTCCCCATAACCCCGGTAGGGACCATGCTGGGTGGGGCCCCAATTGCTCCAAAATAAGGTGGCGGAGGTCCAAGTGGTAAAGACGGAAGAAAGGCGGTCAGAGTGGACACGCTCCATGTTAAATTTCTGAGGAGCAAAGGTAAAATGCCAGGATTGCTGACACAATCAGGCCAGCGATGGGAAGAAAGCCTGAGAGAAGAGAAAAATGAAGCCTCCACTATCACAGAGCATCTAACTGAAAATACAAAGGTTTTAAGTGGACTGGCAGTTGGCAAAGGAAAAAATAAATCAGCCCCCTATTGAGTGACTTTCAGGAATGAGAGGCAGGCAGATTGGCTATTGAGGAAATATCTGAATGCACTGGATTTTGTCTGGGTTCAAAAGTCAAGAACATCTGCAAGGCCCACACCACACTTGCTGAGGAGCTGCTGGTGTAATTACGCTGCCGTGGACGAAACTAAGACGAGTTTGTGTCTGCCAGGGAGGTAACGATGGACGGAGCATGCTTCTGAGGGCGTCATCGCAGGCCCTGTTTGTCTTTCTGTGCAGTGGCACGGCAGCTGGTGAGCATGTGCTCAAGCCTGCTTCCTGTGTCACATGTGTCACTTTCCCAGCGCCAAACATCGTGGCCTCCATTCTGTGCACTGTTCTGTCCAGGGAGAAGGAGCATGAGCCCACATCTGCCATGGCCACATCTCCAAGGCCAAGTGGGGCACAGCACCACTGCGCAGCTGTACCACCGGGGTGAGCCAACGCCCACCTCTGGGTCTCTGCTGTCTCCTTCTGAAGTGGGCGTCACAGCAGTCCCTACTTCATAGCCTCGCTGTGCCAATCCTCTAAGCTAATAATACTTGCTGAGTGCCGAGAACAGTGCCTGGTATCTATGTTAAACAAAACTCCTTGTCCAGAATGATCTCCCACGCCCCTCCCAGTTTTCGCCTCCTAGGATTCTTTCCGGCTTCGTCCTTTTCAAATCTCTGAGGCAGGGAGGGGGATTATCAACCCATTTTTGAGATGGGGGAAGCAGAAGAAGACCTTTGAGGCGTTTTCCAGAGTTTAAGTGGCTGGTTAATGAATGGGTGGGGATGGAAGCCAAGACCTCGGGAGCTTGATCATACCACTGGCCGAGGGGAAGGAACTGCATCTGAGTCATGTGGCCCCTCACATGCCTCTGTTTACCCTTACCTCCTTCAGTTTCCCAGTCTCATCATTGCTCCTTCTCAGGCACAGGCTGAAGGGAAAGAAAAATAACTCCTAGGCACTGGGAAGAAGCAAATGCTGATGAGGCAGCCAGGCCCTGGGCCATGCGGAGGAGGACAGCATTGCAGGCCCCGCAGTACACAGCCTGAAATGGACCAGGAGCAAGGGCTCTAGGGTTTAGAGACTTGATGATCCAGTCTGCTCCCGAGCGCTAAGCAAGTGTGACCGGAAGCACCTGCTCCACCCTCTCTTGCCCACTGGACAAAGGCTTAGCCCATGGGAACAGTGCATTATGTTACAATGCAGTTTCTTACTCAGTGGGTGACCATGTGCCTGTGGCTTCTGCATTTCAAACCAGCTCCTGGCCTTGCTACTTTGTGGACCACATCTGAGGGACAAGGGTCCCGAGGATGCATTGGTATAGCCTGGCTGTCTTTTCCATCAAAAGCCATGACTCATGAGCTAATCCTGTGTTCCTTCCCACACTCAGGTTTCTCAGCGCTGGCCAGATAGGAACAAGACTGAAGAGGCTGCTGAGGCCCCACTAGGGCAATGTGAAGGATCTCTCTGGGAGAACATTGCCACGATTTCCCTGTACGAGAAGGAATATCCTCCAGGGTGGGCAAAACCACAGAGATGGGGGCAGGCAGCAGGCTGTATAATGGGCAGATTCATATCCCTCTCCTTCCGCTGAGCCCTGCAGTCCTCCGTTCAGGCAGCTTTCTACTTAGCACTCCGATTTCTGTGTCCAATCAATTGGCCACTCTTTGCACCACTTTAAAAATGAGTGACAGAGTCTTGACCTTGAAGCCAGCCAGTCGTGGAGACTTCTTTCACCATCTCTTTTTGAACTTAGACAAAGATTGGCAGAGAAAAGCACCAGTTTTGCTAAGATAGCGTCATTCGTAATGCAACTTCTTTGCATTAAATCCTGCACTTATTAGTGGTAGTAGTATCACTTACTTCCATTTGCAGATTATGTCTTACAAGGCACTCTCATGGTCATTATCTTATTTGATCTTCAAAATCACTATGAGATAAATGAAGATTATTGTCCCCAGGAAACTAAGGCTCCAATTGGTTCACAAGTTTGCTGAGTATCACGAGGTGGTAGGCACCAGAGGGGGATGTGGATGTTCATTTTCTTATTAGAGCTGATATTAACAAGGCAGCAGACTTGCCAGCACTGTGCATCATAATCTTCCCCATCCCAAGCATCGTGATTCCATTCCAAGGGAAATTCTTAAAGTGTGGCCAGCCTACAGCTCAGCCAGGACTGCTCCTGAAATGATAGTGGTCGTGTTGTTCCTAAGGGGCATAGCTGAGAATACGCTAAAATTTAGAAAATTGTTAAAATAAACAAAGCTAACAAAAATCAGAGAAAACAAAAACCTTAGGGAAACTAGCTAGCAAGTGTGTTCCAAATTCTTCTTCCTTCTCCCCTACCCCCATTCTGTGCCTAGTTTTCCTGGTGAGGCTACCATTTCACAGCAAGGCATTTAGAAAAGCCATCCAGGCAGGAGTCAGTGAGTCAGTGCTTGCAGGACTTCTTCCTGGAACATCCCCTCCAGGTCAGCATACCTGTCTCCTTCCCCTCAGTAGGTATTCCAAGCCACTGCCCATGACAATGTGGGGCAAACACGTGGTCAACAACTTAATTTTCCCCAAACCTTATTTAGGCTCTGGTTCCACATGCTGCTTGGGGTTGCCATGGAGACAGTCTACTGCCTTCTCCCTCAAATAGAACCGGAATCACACTTCTGCTTATATGCAAGGTAGAAGTGACAGAGTAGCATTTCTGTAAATGGCCCTTTCCAGTAAACTCAGCCCCGGCCAAGTGCCCAGGAATGTGTGACCAGGATACCTCAGGTCGTGCCACAAGGTACTTAATGCAAAATAAGACATCTAATATCAGTGACGTGTAGCTCCCCTTGTAGTTAATGATTCTAAAAATGCCACTGCTAAATTGCTGTTAAGAAAAAACATCTCACATAACTGGAGCCTCGCCCTAAGTATCTCTGAGGGCCATCGTCACTGTGAACTGAGTCGCAACGGCTGTGTGCAGAGTTCCAGACTAGGAGTAACTGGGAAATGGAAGGAGGAGGTGGTGAGGAATCTAAAGAGTGCTAAGACAGGAAGCCCACCCTGAAAGCGTTTGCCACCCAGTGGGGAGACGTTCGTGTCCACAAACACGCTTTCTCTAGCCTAGTGCTACTGTGGGCATGTGAGCTGCATGATAGAAAGAATCACCTGGGAGCAGCTTAGATGGGTATAGGCTAAGGTTCAAACCTTAACTCCACTGGTTATTAGCTCAGGGTCTTTGGGTGAGTTTCTTAATATCTCTGAGCCTTGGCTACTTCACACTTCCTGACCAAGTTTGTTACAATCATTAAATGAAATGTTGCCTGCTGGATGGCCCGGCACGGTGTCTCACAGCTGGGGCTCAGTAAACACTCTTTGTTTTTTCCCTTAACTCCTTCTTACCTATTGGAGGTAGGGCCTGTGGTGAACAGGGAGGAAAGATGGTTCTGAGGCTGGGAGAGCACCCAAGGTTTGGGGTTAGAGCTGCAGGCCTGGCCAGGGGCGGTGAGCAGTCCAGGATGTGCTGGACAGAGTCCCACGCTGGTTCTGCTGTGCAGCAAACCACACAGCATGAAGGCCTGGCAAAACGAGCGTGCAGTGGTGAGTTTGCTGAGTGTCGTGGGTGTGTAGAAGGAGATGGGAGACTGGGAAATGGGAAACAGGGCAAAAAGGGATGCCGATCACAAAGTGAAGAACCAGAACCACTACTCATGGGCTTTGTCAATGGAGAGGTAGAGATTGCATTGAGCAGCTGCCATGTGTGGGCCTTTGTTTCCAGCCTGAGCAAAGGCTTCAGTATTACTCTGCATTTACCCAGGAGATACTGACCACTGGCATTTTCAGCCTAAGGGGTTTACTTTACAAATTTTCAGGGGAAATGTTTATCAATCAACATTAGGAAGAGCTGGGTTTATTTTTAAGTTGTCTTTTTTTCCCACTGACACATGCCTAACCCCGCTGTGGCACAACCTTCCCTACCATTCTTCTCAGAAAAAGGAACCTCTTGGAATACAAACCAGGGCTAGAGAGCATGTACACTGCCCTGGAGGAGAGTGTTTTACCTGCTCAGAAATGCTGCATTATGCATGCAGAGCATGACAGAGTCTCTTGGGGGTCAAAAAATCCCAGATGTGACTTGAAGCAGCTGTGACTGTTTCCAGGAGGCCATGCCTCTGGGCTAAACAAGGTCCCTTTCCCCTGAATTGTGGAGACCATATGAGAAATTGCTTTGAAAGAGTATTCTTTGCTAGCCCTGCCTGTAGGCAGAGAGAGGGATGGGCTGATTATATGACTCCTCTGTCTCTGTCAGTCCATTTTCTATGACTTTAGGAGTCCTCCACGCCTGAAGATAACTGACTTGGTTATGTTACCTGGCTTCAAGGAAGGTGGAGGGATTGCTCCACAATGGTCACAGGTGAGAAAGGTGAACTGGGCCTGCGTTTAGTCTTATACTGCCACTTGGTAGCTTTGTTATTTTACCTTCTCCAGGTTTTCTATATTTTATCTGATAAGTACAGATAACATGATTTCTGTAGCTTCCTGGTAGGACTGCGGTGAGAATGAATGGCGATAGTGTGTGTCCTGGTCTCTGGCAAGTCTCGGCACGTGCTGATACGTCAACTGCTGCTGCTTGTCATGGTGGTTGGTTGTGTTGCTGTTGTCCTTATCTAGAATGAAAAACTAGACAAAAGTTTTCAGTTTTCCAGGGAGTTGGGAGAATATTTCCCAAACATTTTGGTAATGGAGTATCAGGGGCTTTCTCTTTCCCCAGTTCTTCTAGTGCAGCAGGTCATAGCTACACCCCCTTCGTAGAACTGGGGAAAGAGAAGAACAATGCCAGGAATGATGGCAAGCATTTGTTTTTCAAAGTACTTTGACCATCTCTGGGGTTTCTACAAGACTCTGAAAGACAGACAGGGAAGGTGTTATCCCATGTCAGAGTAAAGATGAGGGGTGAATGTCTGGCCTGGAGCTAGATGGCTAATCAGTAATAGATGGAGGGTCCCATGATCTCCGTCTCTGTGGCTGCAGGGTCTGGGCACTGTTCTGGGGTTGAGCCCCAGGTGCAAGGAGGGGGAGAGAGGAAGAAAAGCATACACAGCCATCACCCTGGGCCTGCTTAGCCTCCACTTGGTGGAGGAGGAGTGGTTTGACTTGGGAATGAGTGGGGTCTGCTGTGCACTGCAGGGCCTTGAATGGGGAAGGTGGAGGCTCACAGCTTGAGCCTTCATCAGAGAAGGCTTCTGACAGCTCGTGGCAGTCGAGATAATTCAGAAGGGTTAAGGAGCCTCCCTGGGGACGTGAGAGACAGGCCCTGGAGGCGGCATGGAGTGGCATTAGGAATGCACCTTAGAAGCACATCTCACCAAAAATCTGCACCGGAGCAGCTGGGTGGAACTTGGGGGCTTCTAACATGGTAGATTACACAGAAAGAGCTTTCAAGAGAAGGGTCTGTCATTTGGAAATGACAAAATAGACTTAGTTCCAGGGTGTGGGGCCACACATATATGCAGTCAGCTGCCTAGCAGCCTCCTGGGGCCCACCATCCAACCCCTGCCAGAGCGCAGAATGAAGTCCTGATGGAGTTCAAGCCCATACCTTACGGGGCCACTCTGAGGATACAGTGGTTCCATAGTGACGTTGTCAAAGTATCTGGAGCTGGTGGGCAGGAGCCACTCAATGAGGGAGCTAAACACGTAGCAGCATCAAGTGTGTCTTCTCTAAGCCCCAGACTTCGGAGAAGTAAGGTGGTGTCTTGAATGCTCTGTGGGAGAAGGTGCTGTCAGACAGCAGGAGATGCTCCTCAGAAGTGTTTTGTCTAGACGAGCTCTTTTCTTTTGAGACAGGGTCTCGTTTTGTCACCCGGGCTGGAGTGCAGTGATGCAATCACATTTAACTACAGCCCAAACTCCCTGGGCACAGATGATCCTCCCACCTCATCCTTCAGAGTAGCTGGGACCACAGGTGAGCACCATCACACCAGACTAATTTTTATATATTTTTTTGTAGAGATGAGGTTTTGCCATGTTGCCCAGGCTGGTCTTGAACTCCTAGGTTCAAGCAATCTGCCTGCCTTGGCCTCCCAGAGTGCTGGGATTACAGGCGTGAGCAACCATGCCCGGCCAGCAAGAGCTCTTGGTTCCTGGTACAGACTCCCTGTTCAGTGGAGCTCTGGGTTCTGGTATTCCTTGGAGTAAATGACTCTTAGTTCTGGTATCTAGAAAAGGAGCCTCATGTTCCTTTGAGAGCTGCTTGAAGTCTTGTGGCCTGGCCTGATCTCTCCAGCCCTAGTTTTTGGGGCTTCTGGCTGAAAGGCCTACTTCAGCATTAGTAAACCAGCTTTTCTGTCTGTCCATCCATCTACTCAGTCGCTCACTAGAACAAGTAATTAATTGAGTGCATTCCAGGGATGTTGGAAATAAAACCTGCAGATGTTGTCCCTGCTGTCCTGGTGTCTAACGTGTCGTCAGGGAGAGGAGCCATTATATAAATAGACACATTACAGCACAACACAATGTGACCTCTTATCCACGGTGATTCTAGGACTTCCCTGATAAGGCAGCCCTCCCAAACTTGAGTGTCTGTTCCTCAAGTCTTAGAAAAACATGAGATTTGAACCCTTCTTTCTTTTTATCCTTGATGCAGAATTTAATGAGATTTTATCTGTGACCTACAAACTTAATGGAGCCTAGGACTTTTCTTCCTGGATTGAAATCATTAACAATGTTAAGAGCTCTTAGCAGATACAGCTCTACCCATGTAGCAAAGTGTAATTCACATTCTAGTCCTCACATAACTTACTGATGACTTAAATTACATGTAAGCATACAGTATCATGCTAGGTGCTGTGAGGGCATTAAGGAGTTTATAATTAAGAAGATAATAAATTCATATGTGAATTCAAAGAATAACAATGCAAGCCAAGTGGAGGGTAAATGCTGGAGTGTCTAGAATAGCTAATAAGATGGGTGGATGGTAGGTCCAGTGACTGAATATGGGGACACCAGAGGCAGTGACAAGCTCTTTTTGGACATGCGGAGTTGGATGTTTCTCAACGATGTGTGGTCCAGAGGGCTGGTGGCTCCCTGGGTCTGGAGCTCAGGAGTGTTCTGTGCTGTAGATCTAAATTTAGGGATTGTGGCACATGGTGGTCCAGGAAGTGCTCGAGATTGATACCTGTTTCTTTGCTCTTTGGTTTGGGAACCAGTCCCTACCACCATGTTTTCTCCTGCTTCCCTAGGCCGATCATCCCCCATTGCTTCCTAGGTTCTTCTTCCTCTGCCTGGCCCATGGATTTAGGGCTTCCTCAGCAGATTCTTTCTACACATGTTAAAGTCAATGAACCATAATCTGATTAGAAACTTTAGAGAGTCCATAAGGTCTTTCACTGATGGCAAGTTAATCAAGTGTTGCTTTTATTGGCTCGGCACACATAGGAGGTGATGAATGCCATGCATGGCTGTGTAAAAGCACTCAGCTTTTGGAGAGTGATCCCTGCATGCGTAATAGGGAACTCTTTCTTGGTTTTCCCTCAAAACCCCACTTTCTCTTACTATCAGCTGCTGAAAAAAAGTATCCTTTTGCTACGATTTTTCAAAAAAAATTTTTTTTTTTTTGAGACAAGAGTCTTTGTCACCCAGGCTGGAATGCAGTGGCATGACCTCGGCTCACTGCAACCTCCACCTCCTGGGTTCAAGTGAACACATCCAGTTAATTTTTGTGTTTTTAGTAGAGACGGCTTTTCACCATGTTGGCCGGGCTGGTCTCAAACTCTCTACCTCAGATGATCTGCCTGCCTCGGCCTCCCAAAATGCTGGGATTACAGGCATGAGCCACTGCGCCCAGGCTCCATATTGTATTTTACACTGAGATTTTTGATCTTTCCACCTGATGTTTTCTGCAAAATAATGTAATGAAGGACTAAAGCATGCTGTTCTTTCAGCCCAATGGTCTCTATTTTTTTTTTTTTTTTGCTTCATTTTTTGGTAATGAATAGATTTAAGTGTTTAATGCATGTGTTCTTAGCTTCTAAGCACATCTCTAAGATCTATGGCATGAATTTCCAAGAAGGAAGGGTTTAAATATTAATAAGATTGAGAATCAGCTGTTTTGTATGAGTATTTTAGAATCTCCCAAAACTTGAGTGAATCCTAAAGAATTCAGCCTCCTTATCATTAGAGATTTAGGTTCTTTTGGATCTTTGCAGGAGTAAGTTGTTTCCAGCTGAGGAGTAGACAAAGGACACATGAAAGGTCTTGAGGCCTCCTAGAGGTAGATGTCGATTTTCAGATATCTCAAAGTTTTATCAAATTCATGTGATCTTTTTCTTGTTTGCATGTAGCTCAGCAGAGGGTGGTGCTGGTGGAGCCCAGTCGTGGCCTTGTTTTGTGTTGGTTGACACATGTGCCCTTGGTCTCATGTACAGACATGGGCTGAGTAGAGGTCACTCAGTAACTGGCAGGGCTAGGAGGAGATAAGCCAGTTCTTAGGCCCCAAGCCTCCTCCTCTCCCACTGTCCCACAGATGGGGCTCACCTGTAGTCGTGGGTAGATTTAAGAAATCTGAGAGAGAAATCAGGGTATTTCTCCCACTATGGTGAATTATGCAGCATCTACATCCCTTCAACACAGACTTGTCATCTGGGAGAAAAATTTGTCTGAGTGGGGAGCTTTGAAAAATTGGTGCTAGAACTTGGAGAGTTTAGGGTGGCTCTAGGGCTCAAGTGAGGGATGGTCATATTGAGAGGGAATGCTAAGGACATCGAGAAGGGTATGGTATCTGGTGGATTTCATGTTAGTTTTTTCTATCTCTACTTACTTTTCCTTTAAAGTTTTTTAAAATGTAGTATCTTTATGACAGGAGAGAGAACTAGTTCTTCTATATGCACTGAGAAATTCCTATTTTTTTTGAGACAGGGTCTAGATTTATCATCCAGGCTAGAGTGTAGAGGTGAGAACACAGCTCACTGCAATCTTGACCTCCTGATCTCAAGCAATCATCCCATCTCAGCTTCTCAATTAGCTGGGACTACAGGTGTGTACTACCACATCTGCTAATTTAAAAAGGTTTTCGTGTGTGGAGATGGGGGGGTCTCATTATGTTGCCCAGGATGGTCTTGAACTCCTGAGCTCAAGTGATCCTCCTGCTTTGCTCTTCCAAAGTGCTGGGATTACAGGGGTGAGCCATTGCACCCAGCGCAGGAAGTTTCTTATTTGGCAAAGTCTGCAGATCATGTTTTATTTGAGAAATCTTCACATCCTCTCAAATTGAGTATTTCTTTAGCCAAATTGGGAATCTTAGGTGCTCTGATCTGTGCAGATTACAGTACATTTAAAAGAGCATACAATCTAAACACAGTAAAGCCCCATTACAGAGTGTCTTGTTCATACATTTACTTCCTACTACAGGTAGAATTTCATGTGCTGGCTGTGGAAGGGGCAGGCGGGGCCATTCCTGCCCCAGGAAGGGTAAAGACTGTGTCGTGTGGTCTTTAGCTTTCTCTTGTCTAGTCTCTGGAACAGCTTTAAGGTTTTTCAAAATTGTAACTCATTTATTTTTAGTTAAGCTCTGGTCATTGTACCAAACAATTTTATCAACAATACATATTTAAGATTCAGACTCTATTCAACTAGCATTTTGCAAGGACTGTGAGGACCAGGACAGAAAAGGATTCAGACAATAAATGCAGTTGGAGGAGGAAAAAACAATCACCACATAAACCATTTTTTAGGTTTCTATAGTTACTTTAAAACCAGATGATTCAAATTCAACCCAAATTTCTGAAGCTTTATGGTTGTATATAGTAAACCAATCTGTCCACCAGCTGGAAACTAAAAGCACACGTAGCAATGACTTCATGGGCTAGAGTCCTCTGCTGTGGGCTTGGGGCTGAGTCACCTCAGGGCTAGGTTGGTGAGGGGGAAATGGGAAGGGAGGGGAGAACCACAGGTCTTCAGAGCATGTCTTACCAGTTTGCATTTTGCAGAAGCCCAAAGGAACAGGTTGTATTATTGAATGTTGCAGAGGCTGGAGGGTCTCACAGCTCCTTTCACCATCTAAGTTGTGTTCATTCCCCTTTACTGTCACACAGCCCTCCTCTTCAGGGAGAGCTGCCATGATATGGCAGTGGCCAGGGTATGCCAGCTGGGATGGACAGCCACCCAGAAAGGGTGTCAGAACAGTTAGGCTGGAGGCCAGCCCATGTGGGCTGGATAAGTTGCATGTAAATCAAGGTTGTTATATGGAAACAGCTGGTTCCACTTGAATTTAATTGAAAACAAGACATCAGGGGTAGGGAGACAAGGAGGGGTTGTGGGGTGGACAGAAGGGAAAAGAGCTGATGAATTGGGTTCTTGAGCTGATGCTGTACGGACAACCTGTCAAGGGAGAGAACACATCCAGTGAGTCAGGATCGGTGTGGAGCTTGGAAACAAGGTGTGGGACGGCTGGGCTGAGCCGTGGACTCTGTAGGCTTGGAATTGGACACCTGCTTCGTTTCCGAGCATGTGATCTCTAAATTACTTGGCTAGAGAGACCACAGGAAAGCCAGGGTAGGCAGTGGCATTTGCCTTCTGCCCTCTGGTCTCTCTTACTTGCTGCCTTTCCACTAAAGTGTGTTTATGCCTTGTCTTGGGGTTGAATTTGGGGAACTTGCTGCTGCACCCCTCTTTCAGTGTGAACTGGCCTCCAGCAGAGGGCCATGGGATGTTCTCTGCTGTTTGTCTCACGTTTGGAGAACACCAGTGGAATTTGGGGTGGGGAAGGCCACCGCGAGACAAACACCACTGAGAAGGGCATCCCAACAGATCATAGATCATTGTCATGAAGTCCCCCCACCTTTTCCTGGAAAATCTAGGCCTTCTTTTGCTCTAGGGTTGGGACTAGAGAAAAACCCAGGAAACAACCAATAGACATGTAGCATGGCATGTGTGGAGTCCTTTCTGATGGGTGAAAGCAGAAAGAAGTAGATATCAGAACCTCCCCAAAGGAGAATACACCCTGCAGGACATCCTGAACGCTCAGGCAGTCAGTAATGCCAGTGTTCATTAGGTGTGGAAAAAGGTGCATGAGTGGGTGAAGGGCAGACACTGGGGCAGTAGGAGAGGAGGAGGCTTGGGACCTGGGAACTGGCTTCTCTCATCCTGGCCCTGCCAGTGGCTGAGTGACAGCTCCTCAGGCTATGTCTGTACATGTATTTGTGGCCCCAGCCAGTTCAGACACACCCATTACCCTAGATCTCCAGAACTAGTAGCTCCACTGATAGGAACAACTCTTCAATGTTTAGGCAGGACCTGAACAATCTCTCAGTCAAGCTCCTGTTTGATAAAAGAAAAACGTATGTTAAGGTCTCATGGAGGAAAGCAAAGTAACATCAGCTTGAGGATAAACTTTGGAAGATGATGGAGTGCACACTGAGGCCTCAGCTTGGGGCTTTCTAAGTGCCCGCTCAGTAACCCAAAACAGGAATGTAAAATGGTGTAGCTGCTTTGGAAGACTCTCAGGCAGTTCTTCAAATGATTAAACATGGTTGCCGTATAACCCAGCAATTCCACTCCTAGGTATAATCCCCAGAGAAATGAAAACACTTGTCCACACAGAAACCTGAGCATGCATGTTCATAGCAGTGTTATCCATAATAGCCAAAAAGCAGAAGCCACCCAAATGGCCGTCAACTGCTGAATGGATAAATAAAATATGAAATATCCATGGTTGAGCCATAAAAAGGAATGAAGCTCTGATATGGATGACATTATGCAAAGTAACTGATAATATTATGCTAAGTAACTGACTTCAGATGCAAAAGACCACAAATTACATGATTGCACTCATATGAAATGTCCAAAACGGGGAAATCCTTGGAGACAGAAAGTGACTCGTGGCTGCATAGGGCTGGGGGTGGGGAATCGGAGAATAGCGGGTGATTGCTAAAGGATAAGGAGTTTCTTTTTGAGGTAATGAAAATGTTCTAAAACGGGTGATGGTTTAGTACGTATCTCTGAATATACTAAAACATTTGAGTTGTACACTTTACATGGGTGAATCTATGGTATGTGATTTATCTCAAAGCTGTTTTTAAAGAAAGTCAACCAAATCATTGTCATCTTACCCCATACACATGCCTGTTGCTCCCCCATTTTCATAAACCAAGCAGGCTATTAGCTCATCCCTATATTGGTGAGCTGAAGCCATCAGAAGAGAGAGTAGCTCTCTCTGAGGACTCGAGGAAGCCTGGAAATGACCCCTGCCCTAAAAGGTTTATAAAATATTTTCACGAAATCGAAATAAACTGCTTAGGCAGTGGTCTTCAATGAACCGAAGGAGACTGAAGAATAAGGGCTACATAAAGGTATCAGGGAGGTGGTCTTTTATACAGCCAGGCCCCTCATAGAGTTTCTGAAGTTCTTGGGAAGAGGAGTGTTGTCCAGAGAAAAAGGCACGTGGAATTGGAACTGCCAGAATTCCCGTAGCTTTTGTGGGAGATGGTGGCCAAAGATGATAGGAAATAGAAATTGTTGCAAAAAAAAAAAAAAAAAAAAAACACACAAAAATATCGTTAGCAGAGCCCTCTTAAAAGATGAGAGAAAATAACAATAGTTGACCTTACATGAGCACTTGTGTGCCAGCTAGTCTCTTAAGTTTTGCATGTATTAGCTTATTTGTTCCTTGCAGTGACCCCGTGAATTATGTGCTATTATTGGCCCCATTTTCTAGATTAGGAAACTCAGTTACAGAGTCATTGGGTCACTTGCTCAAGGTCCTAGCTGGTGAGTGGTAGAGCTGGGTAAACTGACAGGGTGACCAGAGCCCTGGTCACTCATTTCTGGCTGTGAGTGGCTCCGTCTGGTCGCCCCAGTGTTCTGATCAACCGTGAATTTTCCATGTACTGTTATACACAAGGGTTGTGGCCCTTTGCGAGACCTTTGAAGGGAGGCAGTGTCGTTTTGTTCTTTCCTCCTGGTGTGATGCCTGCTGTCTTACAGAAAGGATTCAATGCGTATTTACTGCTTTGGACTGAATTAAGTCAGATGGATAATAAATAGAGGCAGTTAACTGACTTCTATATTGTTTCTGATATTTGGTTTAGCAGTGAGGATAGGATTATAACTATCAATATATATCCACGTTTCCTCATATAGGGAAAATAAGCTAAGGCTCAAATGAGATTACAGGTGGGCAAGTGCTCTGAGATCGCAGAAACAAGCCCTTTCTGCATAGGGGAATTCTTCCTTCATGGGACTGTTTTCTTAAGGGCACCCCTTGGTGTGAATGTGGTTTCTAATGAGCTGATACTCCCCTGGGAGGCCAAGTTGAAAGATAGCATGACAGTGTCTCTATTGACATCAGTTTGAGGTTATCTCTGACACTGGGGGATTGCTATAGTCTGGATAATTAAAATCCATAGGACTGGTTCAGGGCAGAGACCAGTTAAGACCTACTCCAAAGGAGCTGTCCCCAGGAACCCTCTGGATTAATGTGAGTTGCTTTTCCTTTACTTTCCTTTGCCCACCTTTCAGGCAAGAGGTTAGGAAAGACTCTGAGCTCTTGATTCCCCATTCCTTCAGCCGAAGCCGTCTTTGCCATGTGGCTGTTTACTGTGTCACATCGTCTCAGGTGTTTGTGTCTCTCTCCATCCGGTCTGGCACTTTCTGAGGTGAAGTGCCTGGATATATCATGATATTAATACTGCAGCTCTGCAGAAAGGCAACACTACTTCCACACACACATTTTCTCATTCATCTGCACAATAATTGTGGGTGAACAGGTAAGGACTATTATCCCTCTTTTATTGATGAGGCTTAGGAAGCACCTTTTTCAAGGCTCCAGAGCTGGGGAATGGTAGAGCCTGGTCTTCAGCCCAGGTAGCATAGGTCCACAGTCGTCACATGCTCTCTGATTTTACATTTTTGTTTCTATCCCCCATAGCACCTGGGAAACTTGAGCTTTGTAAAAATGCATTGCATGGTAGTTTTACAAATTGCCACTTGCTTTTCCATCGTATGTAGTGTGGCTCATTGGAAAAGAGCTGGACTAGAGGCCCCGAAACTCTTTAGATTTGCTGAGCTGCTAACCCAGTACATGCTGTCTCCAAAGCCAAGCCCCCTTGCACTCTCGGGGACAGAACATTAGAGGTGGGGGACACAGGAGTAAGAAGCAATTGCTTCAGAGCTTCCACAGGGTAGGGGGTCAGCTGCCCTCCCTGGAATTGTAACCTGTGCCTCATTTTGAATTCTTCCTTTAAGTTTTGGATGACCCGCCACCTGCTCCCTTCCTACT
The DNA here is from genome assembly GCF_001604975.1 of Cebus imitator. Lineage (NCBI taxonomy): Eukaryota > Metazoa > Chordata > Mammalia > Primates > Cebidae > Cebus > Cebus imitator. Next base: position 42,592 of record NW_016107791.1, read on the forward strand.
GACCATCTTCATTAAGCCCTTTCCCTTGGGGTGCCCCTACCCCAAGCCCATGTGGGCCCAGCCTCTCTGCCCAGCAGCAGCTGCCTGGGGTGCTTTCAGCTCAAGCCTGAGCTTACCATGAGGCAAGAGAAGCTCTTTAATAGAGACGTGTGAGCTGATCCTCTGGCTTGTGTTGCTAAGCAGCTGGCTTTCGGTTGCCTGGAGATTATCATGGAGTTGAGACCACACGGTGCAAATGTGTGTATCATCCGGTGCTGAGATGTGCTTAAACGCCTAAGAACCACCACACCTTTATCTTGCAGCTCTGATTTAATGTTAAATCCCTGTAACTTGAGGCTACATCCTTCACATGTTAGTCGTTGGAAATAATAAGTGCATAAAAGATCATGTTTCGATATCCCTGGCTTTACGGGGCTTGACAATTATTTCCTCAAGATATAAGAGGGGAGAAAATACCACACACCTTCTGTAGAGCTGAACAAAGGAAAGAAACAGATACTGAACCCTTGTGCTTTTAACGGGAGGAAGACGGCGCTTCTGAATTTTCCTCGATGTGACTGTGTATTTGCATGGAGGGAAATAGAGGAGTAGGCCTTGCTGAGTGGAGAGCATTGCAGAAAGTTCTGATGGGAGGGCCTTTGGCCCTGAAAGTCTTCTAGAAAATGCAGAAATCACAAATCCCTGGGTCCCTGGTGTCGTGACACATATACGTCTTCTTGAGGCTCTGACAGCTTTCAGATAGGAGATGGGAGTGCGGAGGATGTAGCCAGACATTCTGCTAACGACCATTTATGTGCCCAGAGTGGTGCCCATGTGGAGAAGCCATCAGCCAGCTCCCTGATGCTCACAGGGTAGGGTCTAAGTTTCCTCCTACGTGGAAGAAATGCCAAGTGGGGTCAGTAGGATGCATGACCTTGGCCTGAAATTGCCATTTGGAGACCAGCTTTGGAGGTAGAGCAGAGCCCAGGGACGTTTCTAGTTTCTGTCAACCAGGCAGGTGTGTTTATCACCTCACCTGTGTCCTCAGCCCATCTTAGGTGCTGTGGTGGACACAGAAGTACACGACGCGAAGACACCCATGAAGCAGTGTGGGCGGGTTTGAAACTCGGTGCTGACTTGTGCAGCGCAGCCTTTGTGGTTTGGGAGGGCAGAGCAGGGAGCCATTCCTCAAGATCAGGGGGTTGGGAAGGTTCCCTGGGGAGGGGCCTGGGCTCACCTTGGAGGATGGCTTTTGAGGAAAGGAGGGAGGACACTCGAGCCAGGGAGAGCCTGGAAAGCAAAGGTGAGGTGGTTGGAGTGAGCGTGGCTTGTAATGGGCATGTGGAGAAACCACACTGGCCAGAGGAGAATGCTTTTGAGTGCAGCAGGAAGAAAGGTTGTTATTGGAAGTTTTGAGGAGAGAGGTGTAAATTAATTGGCATTTAAATGGGTTCGTTGGGTCTTTGGGCTCCTTGGAGATACTGAGAGATGGAGAGGAGAAAGGAGCACTCCCTCCTCAGGCCCTGATTCCCAATCAACAAATGGACCCACCAAGCCACCTTCTCCCATCTCCCTCTGTGCCCTAAATCTGTCAGGGACTTTCATAGAAACCTTTCCTTGTGGGTGGGGAATTGGCTGTTCATTCCTGTCCTGGCCATTTAGTGGCTAAGCAATTTGTTTCTTGATCTTTATAAGAATGGGAAAAAGACATGTTTTTGTTTGGGGAGAGTTATAACATATATGTCCACTGCCAGGGACATTAAATCCTTGTACCAACTTTGAGGCTTTCTTTACCAGGAAGGCCAGTTGTTTTTGAATAGGAAGATGAAGGACGGAGGCAGAGGAGATGTTAAGGGAACGATGATTGTTGGGATGGGTGAAGAGGAAGCATTCTTCACTGTGTGTTGGCATTCACGGGGGCAGAGTAACAGAGAGGCTGGGAGTGCCGGGAGTGCAGGCTCCCATGCCAGACTGAATCCAGACTCTGCCACTTCCTAGCAGCGGACCTTCAGGCTGGTTGTTTGACTCACCAGGAAAAATGATAGGACTGGGGTCCACTTCCCCACCGCATCAGGTTTCGTGATGCCTAAGAGAGGGTTAACACAAACAAAATGTATGAAAAAGTGCTTGGCAAATAATCTTCTCTCAGTAAGTGTTAGGGATGCTGCTGTTACATTACTGGCCTACATAGCACTGAGAAAAAAAATACGTGTTTTTTTCTGTACTTAGTGGCAGCAAAGAGTTGCATGGAAATTAATTCATGGGGGAAGTGAGGCTGAATGCAGGACTAGGATTGAGGGCACATACCATGGAAGGCGTAGGTCAGTAACCAAAGCCAGGCTTGGGTTTGCAGGAAACAACAGAGCTCTGGGTTCCCTGGTGCTCGTCAGCCAGCAGGGACATGGACAGCTCTGAGAGCACGGGACCAGCCTACGGACACCCAAGGCTACACAGCCTACCATGTTCTTGGTAGGCTCAGTGAGGGGAAACTCAGGTACCCAGAGCTGGGCAGGGTGTTTTAAAGGTATCCAGTCTGCCTACAGGTAGGTTTGCTAGGGTCTTAAGAACTATCTGAAGTTTGATACTGGGCAGCCAGGACATGAGGACTGTTTTTTAGGATGTCCGGTTTCTTATTTCTAAGACTTGCACTAAAGGGAGAGGGTGTTCCCCTTTCCTTTCCAACAGGCCCTGTGAACAAGCATAGTGTCCTACCTAATACACTCATTTCACCTTTTCTCTCTAAGCATACTGGTTTTGTTGTTTGTTTGTTTGTTTTTGGTTTTGGTTTTTTGAGACAGAGTTTCACTCTTGTTGCCCAGGCTGGAGTGCAGTGGCACGATCATGGCTCACTGCAACCTCTGCCTCCCAGGCTTAAGTGATTCTCCTGCCTCGGCCTGCTGAGTAGCTGGGATGACAGGCATGCGCCACCACGCCTGGCTAACTTTTGTATTTTTAGTGGAGTTGGGGTTTCACCGTGTTTGCCAGGCTGATCTCGAACTCCTGACCTTGAACTCCCGACCTCAGGTGATCCACCTGCCTCAGCCTCCCAAAGTGCTAGGATTACAGGTGTGAGCCACCACACCTAGCCAAGCATGCTGCATCTTTATCATTAATTAGCATCAGTAAGCATTTTCTGTGTACCTAAAATACATCCATCCGACTAGTGAACCCAAGGGAGAATTCTGGAGCATACGCTCAGGGAGTTCACAGGCTGGCCCAGGATCCCCTAGACTGAGTTGACTCTTCCTAGGACTCTTGTAACACCTGTGATGTTGGTGACAGAGGGTTTCAGCCATCGTGGGCTGGGCAAACAGAGGCAGGCTTCCAGCAACAGTGGGACTTGAGCTAGGACTTAAAGGTTTTGCATAAGCAGATAACATATTGGGGTAGTCATTCTTGGCCCAGGTCAGGGATACCCTGTGGGGATCAGTGTGGGAGGCAAGGCTAACTTCAGTGGGTGGAATCAGGTTGGGAGAATTCAGTGGGGCAGGATATTTGAAGCCTCAGTGCCACCCACTTTGGGTTGGGAATTTCTAGAATATCATGCCAGTTTTTTTCTATATCCCAGGAAATGGGGGACTTGCATCTCACAGACTTGTGAAGTATAAATAACTCAAATGTTGAGAAATGACAAGGTTGGCAAGCTTGAATCTTCGGTCTGCTGCTCAGCAGCTGACTGCTGGGGCCTGCGATGATATGCAAGGGAACTTGGCTGGCAAATTTTGAATTCTCCCTTCTCCAGGGCCACGGCAAGAGGGGTGAGGGCAGAGGGGGGAATCAGTGCTTTGCTTCAGGGCAACTGCCATACATAACCACTGTCTTCAAAGAAAAGCCTTCTGCAAGTAGGTTTCCATTACACGGCGAGTCAAGGAGGAGCTGGTGAAATCAGTGAGTTAGATGTGGCGCCCATCCTCAGGATCTTTTGTTACGGTGTTGGTAATGGCGGTGACGGTGATGATGAAGAGGAGGAGATGTTGCACTTAACATAGTGGATTACATAGCTCTTCCATTCAGGTCATCTTATTGGATCCTAAAGCAAAACTGTGAGGTAGGCAGAGTATTCTCTCCAGCTGAAAGTCAGAGAGTATTCTCTCCAGTTGAAAGTCAGGGGCTGAGAAGAATTTGTAAGCCAGCGCTTTTTTTTTTTTTGCATATTAAACCACTGTGTCTCTTGTTGACGAACATTTTGTGACAGGACAGCTGTGGCTAGAAGTGTTCAGACAGAGGGGCTCCTGTGGGCCTGAGGCACCAAAATCGATCTCTGGAAATAGAATTTGAGCTTAGAGGTTTGGGCTGAAAAGTAGGACACAGGATAGTAAAAAGTATAGAATGTGTGTGTGTGCATGTGTGTGCATGCGTGGGACACAGGACAGTGAGAAGTATATAATGTGTGTATGTGCATGTGTGAGTGTGCACAGGACACAGGATGATGCGAGGAGAGAATGTATATGTGCACATCTGAGTGTGCCTGGGACACGGGATGGTGAGACGTATAGAATGTGTATATG
>NW_016107791.1:47615-53525 GCF_001604975.1 Cebus imitator
GTATAGGATGCGTATATGTGCACGTGTGAGCGTACATGGGACACGGGATGATAAGTGTAGAATGAGTATATGTGCATATGTAAGTGTGCATGGGGAGGTGTTGTCAGAGGAAAGGGAGGTGAAAGTGTGAAGATATAATTTGTGAATTAACAAATATAGTTGGATTTTTCTGGGACTGGAACCTAGAGGAGGGAAGGAGACGGATATTCATTGACATCCTTCCATGTGCCAGAATCTGTGCTAAGCACTTTTATGTATGTCGTCTAATTTAATCATCACAACCTTCCTGTGAAGCTGGTATTGTATCCATTTTATACATCTGAAAACTGATGCATAAACAGAAAAGGTACCTCCCTCAAGGTCTCATAGTAAAGCCACAGGGATCCAGGTCTGTCTGAGTCGAAGGGCCATAACTGCCTACTGCTGTGCCCCAGGACCAAACCTCTGGGCCAGACTGTACTGCTGATCCAGAGATTATGCAGCCTGGCATATTATTTGATTTTGCAGCCCAGGCTAAGGGGCATTAGAGAGAGGGGGGATTTCATCTACAGAATTGCAAATCAGTAGGAAGTAAAATCTCTCTCATAGAGGCTGATACTCTCTCCTGCAGTGGATTTGAATATTTGTTTTACCATTAAATAGATAAGCACATAATTGGTAGCTGCTGCTGTGTGCTGAGAAAATAATACAGCTTTATTTTTCTTTAGCTCTAAAAGAAGTTTTCCACAGTGATTTCAAATAGTCTTTGAGATACCCAAGTCCTCGTGCAGATGTGTGCCTTCCTAAGTGACTGTGGCCTTCACTCACAGAGGCAGAAGCCTGGGTGGCACTGGAGGACGTCAGCGTAAGTCTGTTCATCATAGACTTACCTTTGATGAGCCCAGGGCTGAGGAAGAACACCTGGCTATTGTATGTCCTTTTGGGCTCTAAGATAATACCTCTAGCACTAAACTCCTTGACTTTGAGGATTCCGTTTCACCTCCCTCCAAGCTTTCCTAGACTCTAGCTCTGTAAGAAACTGGTTCTAGGAGAACTTGTTCTGTGTTGTGATCTATGGGAGGAGGTGGCTGAGTCCCAGTGACCTCTGCAATTTTGCTTGTGATATATAACCATGGGTACATTTCATGCTCAAAACAATACTGCTTTACATTTGAATATAACTTTATACTTTCTTTTTTTTATTTTTAAGATAGAATCTCACTCTGTTGCCCAGGTTGGAGTACAGTAGCACCATCTCAGCTCACTGCAACCTCCACGGCTTGGGTTCAAGCAATTCTCCTGCCTCAGCCTCCTGAGTAACTGGGATTACAGGTGTATATCCAACGAATTTTTTTGTACTTTTAGTAGAGATGAGGTTTCACCATGTTGCCCAGGCTGGTTTCAAACTCCTGAGCTCAGGCGTTCTGTCAGCCTTGGCTTCCCAAAGTGCTAGGATTACAGGCGTGAGCCCCTGTGCCCGGCCCATAACTTTATTCTTCTCTGGCCATGCTGTTTTATTTTAGTCCTTCCACAGCAATGTGTATAGAAGTAATGGTAGATATTTTTAACAGTAGGATGCCGAAGTGTCTTTATTAGAATGGCAAGAATTGAGACAGATGAGGCTAAGGCAAGCCTTCCTCAATTTTCTTCATGCTTTTTTTCTGCCCCCCACTAATAGTGTGGATGGACTTTTTTTTTTCCTAGAAAGGTTCTCACCTGATCCATATAAGGCATGCACATAATCCATGCACAACCAGAATTAGACTCTTCTGCAGCTGATGGAGCACCTGGAGCCTTTTGTACCCCGAGGCTGGGAGTCTGGGGGCCCCTCCGTCAGTGCTGAGCTCCACCTGTCTGAGTTGTGCTTATTGTAGGCGGGAGCAGCCTTTTCCTATTAGCTGTGCCACAGTTCAATTTGGAATTGTGCGTTCTTTCTGCTTTCCCCTTTTAGAAGGGATGGATTTAGCCTTGGCATGCCAAATACAAACCCTCACTTCATCTCGAGAGCTCTCTTCCCATCCACCCCTCCTCTGGCAGGCTATTTACAGACTTGTCATGATCTGCTCGTCATCCTACCACGCGGGTCAATCTACCAGTGAAATGAAAGGAAAGAAAGGCCCCAAGCCAACAGATTTGGGCAGATGAGCCTTATATAACACGTGCTAAAAATATGCAGCTAATTGGAATGGAAAAGGGAAAAATGAGTTGTGCTTTAGTCTTAATCTGAGACACCAAAGAGCGATCGCAGAGCCATTCCTCCTGGTGGAAGATGCCCCTATGTAAATAATTTTACTGTTGTGCATACTCTCCATTTTGTGGCTTTTTAAACTGTGTTTAATTCCTACTTATCCCTCTATGGGACTGAGTTCAGGCAGCAGAAACTGAGACTAAGGGAGCATGAAAGAAAAGATGCAGGAAGCTCTTGCCCCTTCAGGGTAGAAGGAGGCAGTGTCTAGGTGGGTGGCTGGGTGTTAAGATGCTAAGCTCCCACTTTTGACTTCTTCCACAGCTAAACACTTAGAAAATTCACATTATCAAAGGTTCTTATTTCTCTGGAAATTGGTTACCATTGGGGATTTTTGTAAAGATTGCAGGGAATACTGTCTTCTCCCTGTTCCATCCCCATCTGCCCCTGCTGGACCCAGGACCTCACGCCATTTAAATGATCTCTCATCCTCTTCTTGCATCTTTCATCTTTTTCTCCTGTTTTCTTCCTCTACCGATGATATGCTCAATCCTCCCTTTTAGTGCCATATTGTGGGTGACTCGTGTTTAGTGTCTATGGAGCATGAGCTCAGGGGCAGGGCATTAGTCTAATCCATTGTCAAATTTCTGTAATGCCCAGCTCTAGTGCCTGGGCTAAGATGGCACCAAATACATGCTTATTGAATACGTGAATCATTCAATGAATCAGTGCATGGACAAACCAAAGGTAGCATATTATGGTTTCTGAAAAATATAGCATGAGAAATGAACCCTGCTTTCATTATTCAAGTCTGATGTTGGTTTCCTTTGGCAGTCGGATGATGCCTCCATCCAGCTCAGTCACCTGATTACTGTTCTGTGTGACACCCCACAAATGAGGACATGAGGATTCTAAAGATAGTAGAATGAGACGTCATGGAGTGAATTAGAAACAGGGAAGGCTAACTTTGGTGTTTGGAAAGCACATGAGTATCATAGGTTGATAAGTGATAAAGAGATGGCCTGACACTACTTACCAGTTTAAAAATGAAGAAGCCCTAGGGAGTTCAGGAAACCTGACAAAAAAATACATGATTAGCTAGTGGCAGATCCAAGAAAGTGGCTCATGTTGGGTGCTTAAAAAATCTTACAAACATAGGACACGTCTCCAGAATCTGGCCCTCTGCAGTCACCACCGTGCCTCTCACTGATGGGGGAGGAAGCATTGCACGTACACAGGCAGCTCCAAGGAGGGCTGTGGGTGTCCACCTTCCAGTTGGAATGCCTGTCCTTTGTCTGTTGAGGGCCAGGCAGCTGCAGTTACTCATAATGAACTCTGCTGCCTCATGGCTGGGAACAGATCACCCTCTCTTGCATGATTTATTGCACCTAGAATCCACTTAATGCATCTGTTGTTTGTTTGACATTGCAGCCATACATTTGAGTCAGACTAAAGGGATTCCAGGTGTCAGATCAGAAAGGCTTGATGTGCCGTCCCCCTAAGAGCTGGCTTTAGGAAGGTTCCAGGAGATAAGAAGCAGGGAGAGGTAGTCAGCTTCTTCTCTGCTCAGGGTCAGATAGTATGCTGGGTTTAGGAGAAGGCAACTTACCCTCCTGGCCTAGTGCTGCTGGGCGCGTACTTGTGTCCCTGATCGCCCATTTCCTCCTGTAATTTATTTCATCCTCATACCAACTCTGTGAGATCTCTACTCTCCCTACTTTAAGGTGGCAGAGCAGGGGCCAGCAACATCATGTGACTTGCCCAGGATCCATCATGCTTCAACGCCTAAGCTCCTTGTTTAAGGTTGCCTCTGGATTGATACTTTAATATTTCTGTTAAGTCCTTGCACTCTGATAACACATTTAATTTAGGGTTATATAATTCGAGTATTATGGTGTATGCTTATTAAACAAGTGGTTTTGTGATGTATGACATGCCTGGCTTAGTGCTCAATGCTGTGATTTATGGTAGAGAAACCACCCCAGAATTCCTGCTTTCAGGGAGCTTATAGTTAAGGTGAACTTTCCTCAGACATTTAAAAAACAAAACAAGGCTCTATGTGATTAGATGCCAGAATGAATGACATAGATGGTAAATACTCTTACAACACCTTCTAGCGTCTTCAGCTCATTGACCTAAAGTTTCCCCACTCCTGAAACAACCCCCTGATGGTAAATTACTCTAGTTAGAGCCATGTGCATTCTTCTGCTTCACCATTCTATTGGGGCTTAACTTCCCACCACTCCCAGTGTTCCAGTGCTGCATATGACTGATGCTGCCAACTTGTTCATTCAAGTAATGTGGACACACAGAAAAATGTATGGCTAGTGAGTATACAACTGACTGATTTGTTTTTGTAAAGACAGAGTTTACCTCTGTCACCCAGGCTGCAGTGGCATGATCTCAACTCACTGCAGCCTTTGCCTCCCAGGTTCAAGAGATTCTCATGTCTCAGCCTCCTGAGTAGCTGAGACTACAGGCACCTGCCACCATGCCCAGCTAATTTTTGTATTTTTAATAGAGACAGGGTCTCACCATGTTGGCCAGGCTGGTCTCAAATGCCTGACCTCAGGTGATCTGCCTGCCTCAGCCTCCCAAAGTTCTGGGATTACAGGAGTGAGCCACCATGCCCGGCTGCTGACTGAATTTTTTAAGTGCTGGGTGACCAGCATCCAGATGGAGAAAGAAAACAAGACCAGCCCCCTCCATGCTCTCTTCTGGTCACTACCCTCCACCCACCTTCTTGACTCTGAAGACCATGAAGTAGTTTTACTTGTTTTTGAACTCTACATGGATTCTTTTTTTCTTTTTCTCTTTTTTTTTTTAACATGGATTCTTACAGTGTATACTCTTGCATCTGGGTTTTCACTCAACATTATGTTTCTGAGATTCATCCATGTTTTTGTGTGTAGTTTATTCTTTTTCATTGCTGCAGGCTAGTCCATTGTGGGAGTATATCCGTTCTACAACTGATGGAAATGCGCTTGTCTCCTGTTTAGGGGTAGTACAAACGATGCTGCTATGAACATTCTAGTTCATGCCTTCTGATGAACAAATGTACATGCTGGCATCGAGTGCATACCTAGGAGTAGCATTGCTGAGTCATGGGTTTCAGCTGCTCAGCCTCAGGAGATACTGTCAGTGTTCCAGAATGACTCTACAAATGTGCACTCCCACCAATAGTCTGAGAGTTCCATCACTTCACAATCTGGCGAAAACGGGATTATTCATCTCTTTTCCATATTTAGTTGTTCTGGTGGGTGTGTTTTATTGTATCTTTTTTTGTGGTAAAATATACAAAACATTAAAGTTACCATTTTAAGTGTATAGTTCAGTGGCATTCAGTGCATTTACATTATTGGACAACCATTACCGCTATCCATCTTCGTCTTTCCAAGTTGAAATTCCGTACCCATGAAACACTCTCTACTCCCCCCAGCCCCTGGCAATCGTAGTACTACTTTGTCTCCATGAATTTCACTACTCTACGCACTTCATGTAAGTGGAATCAGGCAGTATTTTTGTGACTAGTTTATTTCACATGGCTCAGTGTCTTCAAGGCTCATCCCATGTTGTAGCGTGTACTAGAATTTTTAAGTCTGAATAGTATTCCATTATATGTATAATATATACCACATTCTGTTTATCCACCATTCTTTGATTTTATTCTGATTTTAATTTGCATTTCCCTGATGGTCTTTGCATTGCTCTTGAGTGCCTTTTTTTTTTTTTTTTTTTTTTTTTTT
>NW_016107791.1:53680-79182 GCF_001604975.1 Cebus imitator
TTTTTTTTGTATTTTTAGTAGAGATGGGTTTCACCATATTGGCCAGGCTGGTCTGAAATTCCTGACCTCGTGATCCACCTGCCTCATCCTCCCAAAGTCCTGGGATTACAGGCATGAGCCACTGCACCTGGCTTCTTGAGTGCCTTTTTATATGCGTATCATCTATCTGGATAACTTCTCTTAGAAGTGCCTGTTCAAGTCTTCTGCCCATTTTTCTATTGGATTGTCTGCTTTAAAAAAAATTGGTTTGTACAAGGTCTTTTTAGATTTTTGGACATGAGTCTTTGTTGAGCATGTGAATTACAAGTACCCTGTTGTCTGTGGCTTACCTTATTGTTCTTTAAGATGATCTTTTGATAAACAGAAGTCCTTGAGGACTGTATCAATTTATCAGTTATTTTCTTTATAGTTTGACCTCTTTGTATTCCATTCAAGAACATACTGCCTACCTGAAGGTCATAAGGACGTTCACCTATGACTTCTTCCAAAAGTTTTGTTTTACCTTTCACCTCATATGCCTGCCTTTTTAACTGGGAGTAGCTATTTTGACCCTAGGGGAACTAGGCTGCTTATAGCACAAACATAGGATTTGGGCAGCACTGTAGTAAAATCATATTAACTTAGTAACAGGGTCAGGGGACTGGTGGAAGCAAACATACGTGCAGGTATCATGCTGGCTTCAGGCATCATTTTTTTCTAGAGTTGCGTGTGAATTTTATCTAGTGAATTTGGCCATAGTATAAACATGGAGTCTGACTTTTCAGAGATTTCTACCAGAGTTCCAGAGGTAGTCTCCTCACTGACCTCTGCTGTCACCAACTTGCCAAATTACCTCCATCTCCCATTCTCTCTGACACACGCTCAGGGCATACTTGAAAGCTCACAGCCATAGTGGAGCAGCTAACGCTGTACTCCGACTGTGTGCTTCTGTCCTTACCAGTAGTTGTGTGTTTCTCAAAGGCCACTTGTATTTGTTGTTATTATAATAAATAATTTTAATTAAATCTTATTTAAACTGATATGAGTGTGAAAAAAATTTTCTATTAAGACTAAGTTGAATGTGACGGAAGAAGTCAAAGATAATTTTTCTATAAAATTACTGTTGGCCAGGTGTGGTGACTCATGCCTGTATCCCCCGCACTTTGGGAGGCTGAGGCAGGCGGATCACAAGGTCAGGAGTTCGAGACCAGCCTGGCCAACATAGCAAACACCATCTCTACTAAAAATACAAAATTTAGCCAGACATGGTGTCACGTGTCTGTAATCCCAGCTATTTGAGAGGCTGAGGCAGGAGAATCACTTGAACCCAGGAGGCAGAGGCTTCAGTGAGCCGAGATCGCACCACTGCACTCTATCCTGGGTGACAGAGAGAGACTCTGTCTCAAAAAAAAAAAAAAAAAATTACTATTGGATTATATGTGAAAAAAATAATAAGGCCCTAAAAAGATTCTGAACTCACATATACTTCACAAGTATCTTTAAGTTTTTGTTTCACTAGAAAGAAACTTAAATTGGGCTGGGCATGGTGGCTCACAGTATAATCTGAATACTTTAGGAGGCTGAGGCAGTAGAATTGGTTGAGCCCAGGAGTTCAAGACCAGCCTGGGCAACATAGAGAGACCATGTCTCTACAAGAAAATTAAAAAAAAAAAATTAGCCAGGCATAGTGGCATGTGCCTGTAGTCCCAGCTACTTGGGAGGCTGAGGCAGGTGGATTACTTGAGCCTGGGAGGTTGAGGTTGCAGTGAGCCATAATCATGCTACTGCACTCCAGCCTGGGCAACAGAGCAAGTCAGTCTCGCTCTCCCTCGCTCTCCCTCGCTCTCCCTCGCTCTCCCTCGCTCTCCCTCGCTCTCCCTCGCTCTCTTTCTCCCTCCCTCTCTCTCTCTTGCTCTCTCTCTCTCTCTCTCTCTCACACACACACACACACAGCATGGTGGCTCACGCCTGTAATCCCAGCATTTTGGGAGACATAGGTGGGTGGATCATAAGGTCAAGAGATTGAGACCACCTTGGCCATCACGGTGAAACGCCGTCTCTACTAAACATACAAAAATTAGCTGGGCATGCCAGTATTCCCAGCTACTCAGGAGGCTGAGACAAGAGAATCACTTGAACCCCAGGAGATGGAGGTTGCAGTGAGCAGAGATCCTGCCACTGCACTCCAGCCTGGTGACAGAGTGAGACTTTGTCTAAAAAAAAGAAATTGGAAATCATAGATAACGTTTGTCTGTAAGAGACAATGAGGGTGACCATACTTGAAAGAACTTGGCCTTCTGTTATTGGCAAGTGAGTACATATGTTTGTTTTTCAGTGTTTTAAGTTTGAATATTGTCAGTTAAAATACATATATCTTTTCTTTGCATGATTCTCTGCTTTACTGACTTTTTATTAAGCAAACACTGTTCCATTCACCACAGGCAAGCGGGACAGAAGGAAATGAACGCTGTCCTCCAGAGCTGGCCTCAAACTAAGAAATTTTGAAGTGTTGTTTTAGCTAAAAAAATTTAATACTTAAAAATTTGCATACTATCCCATATTTATAAACAAAAGTATTTTTCTTTCCAAAGGTCTAAAATTGCAGCTTAGGGCCAGGCGCGGTGGCTCATGCCTGTAATCCCAGTACTTAGGGAGGCCAAGGCGGGTGGATCACTTGAGGCCAGGAGTTCAAGACCAACCTGTCCATCACTGTAAAACCCCGTCTCTACTAAAAGTACAAAAATTAGCTGGGCGTGGTGACGTGTGCCTGTAATCCTAGCTATTCAGGAGGCCAAGGCAGGAGAATCCCTTGAACCCAGGAGGCGGAGGTTATAGTGAGCCAAGATCATGCCACCACACTCCAGCCTGTGCGACAAATCGAGACCCTATCAAAAAAAACAAAACAAAACAAACAAACAAAAAAAAACTGCAGCTTAGCTGAATTCTTGATAGAAGGTGGTGATTTAGATGCTTTCTTTTCTGGTTTGTCTTCTATGTCTGTGTGCACCTGGAGCCATTGTGCTCTGGAAAGCAGGTACACTGGAGCCCCGAGTGGAGGCTGGCTAGTGCCTTGCAGTGCCAGGCGATGCCTGGGCTTTGGACCCTGGTCTGTCCCCTGGGGCTCCCATGTGTGCTGGTGAGGCAGCAGTGTGTGTTCATAGGGGATCCTCTGTCAAGAGGCTGTGTCAGAAGCCTGCCTGCTGTCCTGCCTTGGAGGCTAATCCTTCACCCTAGGGGGGGCAGACACTGAGGGCCAGCACTCTGGTCACGCCAAGGACGCTATGGTGACCCACTGAAAAATGAGCTATTCCCCTGCCCATCCCTGCCTGCTCTGCCCCCAAGCACCCTTTTGGGGATTACTCACATGCTTTTCTGGTATCAGGTTAGGAGATTATTAGACCTTCCATTTATTTACCCAATTCTCATCCCTGCTCCCAAGAGTAATAACTCAGGAACCCGTGCCCCAGCCGTGCTGGGAACATGCTTAGAAAGTGAGGGGAAACCTTTGGACCGGCACCCATGTGGTTTTGAATCACTCAAGGACAATCTGCCTGAGTCACTGGCTTGGTGGCCATGGGCCAAGCAAGGAATCATCCAGTAGCGCCTCTGCCCTCACTGTCCTCCTCCTCCACGTTCCTGTACAGAGAGGAAGCCAGCGGGAGGCCCCGCTTCCAAGACATTGACTCGTGTGCCCCCGTGTGGCCCTGATGGAAGGCTCAGAAAATGCAGCCAGGTTTTCCCAGCCTTGCTCCACCAAGGCCAGAGGATGCCCTAAGGACAGCCTACAGCCCCTGCACTCCTCTTTTTGCATGATCTTTGATTTTTCTTGCTATTATTTCTTAACGGTTAAGCGTCCCAAGTCCTCATTTAACTTGAGTTAAAGAAGTGTGGTTTTGGGGGGTTCAAGGATTTTCCGTTGGTGTAGGGAATGTCTCCTCCCAGTTCTGAGAGACTTCCTCCAACACACAGCCTGTTGCAGGTGTGCGTTCTTAGTAAAAGGGGCAGGGACAAAAGCTCTGCCTGTCCCTCTTATACTTTCAGACTGTAATCAATCAGCAGGCAGTCACCAAACACCTGCTCAGACTGTGACGTTGAATTTCCAGGATCAAGATCAGAGTCTGGTACAGACACAAGCTTTCCAGCACTTGTATTTTTAACTCCTTAGATGCTTGGACCTTTTGTGGGCTCCTGGGGCAGTGGTCATGAAGGAAGAGTGCTCCCAGGGGATGAGCAAGGTGATCCCCTTTGGCTGGGAAGAAAAAAGTCAATGTCTATCTGTTTTCTTTACGCCACAAAACATGTTCCCTTTATAGTTTTATAATTGCACTTAAATAAAAATAATTGCACTTAAAAAATATTTGGGAAGTTATAGTGGAAGCTGTTGGTGTCCCCTGGCCATAGCTGTGTCCCTTGGTCTGCCACAGAGGTGACTCCCAGAATACACTTAGGACTCCCTGTGTCTCCTTCTGAGGGTGACCTGAGCCACCCTGATATTATGGAGTAGAGGCTAACACCTGATAGGCCCCACATTTTTGGCGATTTGATTTTAAGAAAACTCGCAGGTATATATCATCATTCCAATAACAGTCGCCATTATTGAGTACCTACTGTGTACCTGGTGCTTGATAATGATTACATTCTAAATGTCACACCCACTCTGGAAGGTAGATATTATCCTCTCCCACCCCACTTTTCTTTAAAGAGATGAGGAAACCGAGACTCAGCAATGCTGTGGGGATCCGGGAGCAGATTGCAGGTCTTGCTGGACCCAAGGCCCATTTGCCCTCTTTACTGCCATGCTGGTTCCTCTACAGTGTGAGCAGCCTTTACATTCTGCACCACTAATGCCACTCAGAGGGTCCTGATCCTTCCCCTTCTGCCTCTTCTTGTTGTCTTCCCTCTGTTCCTCTTGGATTCTCAGGAGCTAGTGTTACCCCAGAAATGAAGAATTAAAGACTGTTCACACCCACATAGAACCGTCTGCTCTCTTAGCCTCCGGGCAGGGCTGATGGGGGTGGTATTTAGCCCCTTGGAAAGGTGGTGCAAACATAGAACCTGGTGTAGATGGCTTGGCTGGAGGGGGGCTATCTGGCAATTCAGTGCATCTTGTGAGTTTTGAAGAACAAGGGTGGCTATATCATTTATCCTCCAAGAAAGGACACTGTTAAGAATGACAAGTGGCACTATATAGAATTAAGAAAACAGGCAATATCTAGGACTATCCTCAGTGACTTGAAAGCTGTGTCCTCCCTACCCACTCTATAAATATCCCTGCACTTTCCACCTTGCACCCGTGATTGACCTGTTGGATCCCTTTCAACCTTTCAGTACCCGTCCTTCAAACTCCCATCAGGCTTTGTAGCAGCTATTCAGTTAGCAAACTTTTTCTGGCCTCCAATTTGCATTCTTTCCTAACTTATGGATACCGTCTCTTTTGCCTAAATGTTGCCTTTTCCTGGCCATTTGACCATAAACTCATGATATCATGCCTTATTCAGCAACTCTCAGAACAAAGTAAACAAATATGCAAATTTGCTTAAATTGAGAAAGCTTATATTTACAAAGTTGTGCCAGGTTTCTTTCTCACTTGTCTACAGTTCTTCAAACGCTGGTCCTATTCCTGATGTATTAGATTGTAAACCCCTGAGGGTAGAGGCTGGGTGTTCCCACCCAATTACACATGGTGGGCACCTCATTCGTAACTCATTCTAGCACATTCAGCGCTCTGCCCTCTGGAGTCTTGCGGCTGAGTCAACACTCAGGAATCCAGCGCAGTAGGCTAATTCCACGCTGGCTCTGACCTCATCCAACCCTGCTGTCCCAGTGAAATCCAGCCCAGAGCACCCTGCCAGGGGGGAGGAGGTGCTGGGGCTATAACTCTCCTGTTGTTTCTTCTCCTGGAAAATGTAAAACCAAAACCAAACATTCTACATTATACCCTCACTCACAGGGTCACTTGGAAGCTTCAGTGAGACAAGGGATATGGGTGTGTTTCAGGAAAGAAATTTGATACAAGTGTCAAGTGCTGTTATTGAAGACCTTAAGCGTTTATTTTGGTAGCACCCCAATAATGACAAGAGATGGGCTTGTCTAAAGCCAGCTCCGCCACCTTCCTCTGTGTTCGCCATTTCATTCCCTCGTGTCTTATTGCCAGGCGGTTGGGCCAGGGAGCTGCCTTTCCTTTTGCTTGCCGCTCCTTCGTCATTTCATACCATATTCTCCTATAAAGTAGCATCTGGGCACCTCCCTTCGTGTAGGTTACCGAGACTTTCAAAAAGACATTTCAACCCCATGTCACTAAGACAAAATGTAATGCATTAAGTGATTCCAATGGCAGTTAGCTAATGCACGTTTAAGACATGCTTGCTGTAAATTGTTGTGGGAGCCTGCTGTCATTTCTGAGATGTAGGTGTAACCCAGCCCCTCACCTTACTGGGCTAGTAGTGAATTGCCAGCAAGTGCATTCAGAAATATGAACATTCTCCCCTGCCTCCAGTAGAGCCTCGGAGTGTCTCCTTGCTTGGTTGACCTGATGTTTTAGAACTCCTCTCTGCATCTTCCTGCCTTCTTCTCTTTCACCCTTCTTAATGGTTCCTGAAATTGGCCTCAGCAATGCAAATTGGAAGCTTCCTTCAGACCTCATTTCCAGTTCATCACCTGACATTTGCTTCAGGTAATCTGACACCAGTCCTCAGCAAGATGTGTGTCTAGGAGTCCAGTGAGAGGCCAGATTAGGGGCAGCTGCGGCTTCAAGGAGTGGCCCGCAAAGTGGAATTTGGACACAGTGTCCAGAGTAGGCAAGATGAACTACTGGGATTTGGAAAACAGACTTTTGATCTGTATTCATTGTCTTACCTATGAAACAAGAACATGATTTAGCTTTAATATTTGATGTATGGATTGCTGGAGTATGCGTTTATAATTTATGTGAAAACATATCAAAATGTTTTTGCTGGTATATGCAGTCAAAAATATTTGGAGACCTCTGGCTTGGTAGACCTAAGTAAGTCAAAGAAATGAAAGAGGCAGAGAACACGTTAATTGGAGCAAGAAGAAGATGATGGCTTGTACCCAGGGCCAGGTACAGACACTGGTGCACACATACACTCTGTTCACACAGCACACACTCTTGCACTCACAAGTGTTCACTCTCATGTACCGCATGCATATCACACCTACTCTCACCCCCACACACTCTCTCAAACACATACATATACCTTTTGCTTAATAATTCAAAAGTTGAAAGGCATGTGGCCAGGCACAGTAGCTTATGCCTGTAATCCTAGCACTTTGGGAGGCCGAGGCGAGTGGATCACTTGAGGTCAGGAGTTCAAAACCAGCCTGGCCAACATGGTGAAAGCCTGACTCTACTAAAAATACAAAAAAAATTAGCCAGGCATGGTGACAGGGACCTGTAATCCCAGCTACTTGGGAGGCTGAGGCAGGAGAATCGCTTGAACCGGAGAGGTAGAGGCTGCAGTGAGCTGAGATCACGCCATTACACTCCAGCCTGGGCAACAGAGCAAGACTCTGTCTTTAAAAAAAAAAAAAAAAAATTTATAGGCACCTATTCCCTACCGAACAAATGACTTATATGCGAACTGAAAGAGGGCCACATGCTCCTGGGAAGTGAAAGCCATGCAGTAGCCTAGTTAATCCCTTGAAGAAGCACTCATGTGGCCACTTGCTGATGGACAGTCCATTCTAATGGCTGAGATTGGACCCAGGCCTCAAGAAGCCAGCATGTGGCATGTACACTATGACTGAAATTTAGTGACGTGGCCATTTTCTGCATGTTCAACAAATATTGGGCGGACATCATTGGTATATTCATCTACAGATCACATGATCTGATGGCAGGTAAGAAGAAAAAACATGGCCCCCAGCCTTAAGAACTTATTACTGTTTGGTCTGGGAGGTCGTAGAGACCTACATCAAACCGGGCACTGACGGACGTTTATAAAGTGTTAGACTCTGCAGCTCAGAGGAAGCAGGGCTGTGAAGTGGGAGGGCTTTGAGCAAGACACAGAACTTCAGCTGAACCTTGAAGAATGGGCAGTTGAATTAACAAAGGGGAGGGGAAATTCAGTCAGCACAATTCCATCCATTGAGGGACTGAGGACCTGTGGAGCGAAAGGTGCTGTTTGTGAACTGAGTGGTGCCTGGGTCATGGAGCAATTCAAGCACGCATTGGAAGAGCCTGGGAGGGACTTCAAGTTAGGGCCTAGATAACCTCTACAGTCCCCTGGAGCCCTGGACTTGTCTAGTTACATGACAGCCTTTTCTAACTGGCTCTGGCTAGAAGGTCATAGATTCACTGATTGTGGGGGATGGAGAGGTTCTTTACTGGGATAAAATAGACTATTGAGGAGAGTTTTACCTCTTCTACCCAGAAGAAAACAGGAGAATCAAGCGAGGGGCTGCTGTGGGTAGCTAAAGTTTTTTTCTGAGTTGGCTCCATCCTTCAAAGAGCTGTCACAGCATACTCTTAGAAACCAAACCTAATTGCTGTTATGAATTTGCTACTTTGAGGCATGACACCTCTGGCATGGTTTGTGGAATGTAAGCACTATTGCTTAGAGATGTATGGGGGGGCAGGCTTTGAAACATTTACGTCTCGTGTTTCCCTGAGGCAGTTGCTGTAAGACATTGATTATAGTTCTACCTGTAGATGTTGATAGGATGAATTTTTGTGCTAGTTAAGCTCCAAAAACACCAATTAGAGAAATATTTCTGGCCAAAGACAATGCTTATTGGGGTGCACCGTAAAACGTCTCAAAATTTACATGTGGGGTAGGATAATGACATCATTTGGCCGAAGACTTCCAAGCTGTGCAAGCGAGAAAAAAATAGTATAGGCAATATGTTCCTTCCTAGAATCCATTTAGAGGATATAAAAGAGAAGTCTCTTGTAAATGTTGTTATAATTAATATTGTCGTATTATGTGTGACATGCCACATATGAGGAACACACAGCCATTGTGATGTGAAAGGTCCCTGTGGTTCTCATGAGGGGAACAGCAGGGGCTGGCGTAGGGTGTGCACTCTGTAAATTACTGTTGGTCTAATGACGAGGTCCCTGCAGGGAAGATTAGAACACGAATGGAATACAAATTCCTCTCTTCCTGTGCTTTGTTACATAAGCACACACCGTTTTATGATTCTGTGATTAACTCTTGAAAAAGTCACTTAATCTCCTTGAGATTCAGGTTTTTTCTACAATAAAATGCATTATAATGCATTGTGTACATTATAGTACACATGTATTAATGAGTGTATATATCAAAATTTTCTGTAAACTTTGCTTTTAATCAAACATCAGTTAAATGTTTTCCTGTAAGCAGCACATTTTAACAGTGACAGTGCGTTAAAAGTGTAAAAGAAAAGTTGTCCCCCAACCTCTTATTCTCCACTCCCCAGAATTTAGCCGCTGCTGTTCTTAATATGCTTTAGAAGTGTTGCACAAATACATGTGATCATAATTGCCACTGATTTCAGATAATATTTCTACTTTTATGGCATTTTGTAAATTGATGAATCATTTTCCCCAAAGAGAATGATTGCATCTTGGGGCTAGGATTCAGCTGCGAAGATTCAGGAGGCTTTAAGAGCTCATTTTAGGTAATTTTCTGCTTTTGAATATTGTAGAAAAGAAATTCCTTTGTTAAAAGACACAATTAAATGGACTCTAAAGCAGACTAACATTCATTTATTCCTCCATTAAAAAATGAGTTGGCACTTATCGTGTACAAAGCAGTTACCCAGTCTATGAAAGTTTGTAAGAGCCATAGTGTCTAAGCCAGGACCCAGGAGTTTCGTGAGGGTATTATAGCGCAGAGCACATCTGCCAAAAGAGGGGTAGGGCAGAGGGCCATGGATTCACTGTGAGCTCCTCTAGCCCCCTCTAGCTGGGGGCTTAGGAAGGGCTGCCAAGGGGCGCTAACATTTGGAGTTTACTTTGCACAGGTTAGTTATAATTTAGTTATACAAGATGAACTATTTTTTCTCCCACAAAATGGTTGTGGTTACACATGCCAGAATTTCTTCTTTCCAGAGCCTTTTTTTTTTTTTTTTATATATATATATATATATTTTTTTTTTTTTTTTTTTTTTTTTTTTTTTTTTTTTTTTTTTTTTTTTTTTTTTTTTTTTTTTTTTGGTCTTAAATGTTTTCCAGTTCCACTGTTTCAGAGGCCTTTGAGTAGGACACAAAATATAAAGCTCTCACCAGACGCCAGGATATAACAAATGTCAGCTAAGTTACACCGTCTTAGTGGAAACCAAGCCTCCTCTCCTGCTTTCTGGGTCTCCTATGTCAGGAGAGCTCCTAGTTTGCAGAATGCACCAGACCACGGCAGGGGAGGCTATGTCTGTGTTAAGAAAGGTGCATTTGGAGTGACCACACAGTGAAACTGCCCTGTCTAGATCACCAGTGCAGGACTGTGTACATTGTTCAAGCCAGAAAAGACACAAAGGGTTTGGTCTGCTCGTGTGGTTTTACAGTTTGGGAAACTGAGGCACTGAGCTGTGACATGATTCGTTCAAAGGCAGATAGATGGTGGGGACGATGGCTGTCAGATGTAGAAAGAATAGGTATTATGAATCTATTCCAGTACTCAACCACCTTGGCAACCCTACAGGGCCATTCTATGTGTATTCTTGCCTAGATTCATTGACCCCAAAACCTTTTAGGCCTGAATCACTTCAGTGGTGACTCATTTCTAGTCTCTGTTCTGCTCTGCTATCAGTCTATTTGCTCCATTCCAACGTTTTGATGCTTCTTTTGTTCCCCACATTGTGGAGTGTCTCAGGGTACCAGGGCTGTAGGGAAAGCCTCAGCATCTTTGCAGCAGCAGGCATTCCTGATGCATGAGCTCTGTAGGAAACGCTGTTGAGCCAGTGTAGTATGCAAGGCACAGCTCAGACTGGAGTGATGGCTGTGCTGGCGTACAGTTTTCAAAACTTACTGACTCGTAAACTTAAGATCTGTACGTTTTAGTTTATGTAAATACATCGTCGATTTATTTTTATGTATTTATTTTTTTGAGACGGGGTCTTGCTCTGTCACCCAGGCTGGAGTGCAGTGATCTCCGCTCACTACAACCTCCCCCTCCCAGGCTCAAGTGATACTTCCGCTTCAGCCTCCCAAGTAGCTGGGACTACAGGAGCGTGCCACCATACCCAGCTAATTTTTCTATTTTTTGTAGAGATGGGGTTTTACCATGTTGCCCAGGCTAGTCTTTGAACCCCTGGGCTCAAGTGATCCACCCACCTTGGCCTCCCAAAGTGCTGGGATTACAGGCATGAGCCACTGGCGCCCAGCGAATCCTCAATTTAAAAACAAAAACACAAAAACCTCAAGTGACTTCACTTATAAATCTGGACATTTAGGTTGGCGGATTCCCTTTGAAACCATTTTGCACATGGGCACAGAGGTGGCCCTAGGTAAAGTGGGGACACTTGTCTTCATGCCCTAGCCTTCCCTATCCATGCCCTTTTCCTTTCCAAGAATGGTTCTTCCACTTCTTGTTCCTCTTTCAACTTCCCCTTCCTTAGCCTTCTGTCGCCACAACTTTCTCCCATTAGGCAGGGAAATGATGGCCACACCAATGCACTGACAGTAGGATGCGTTCTGTGAGGATTGTGGTTTTAGAGGAACACCTGGGGAAGTCTGCTGAGTCTGTTCTTGCCTTGCTGTAAAGGAATTCTTGAAGTTGGGTAATTTATAACAAAAAGAGGTTTAACTGGCTCACGGTTCTATCGGCTGTCCAAGCATGGCACCAACATCTGCTTGGCTTCTGGTGAGGGCCTCAGGAAGCTTACAGTCATGGCAGAAGATGAAGAGGGAGCCAGCACGTCCCATGGCAAGAACGGAAGTGAGAGCAGGGAGGTGGCATACTCTTTTAAACAACCAGATCGCATGTGAACTCAGAGTAAGAACTCTTGTTATCTTGAGGACAGCTCCATGCTATTCATGAGGGATCTGACCCATGACACAAACACCTCCCACTGGGTCCCACCCCCAATGCTGGAGATTACATTTCAACATGAGATTTGGAGAGGACAGACATGCAAACTATATGAGCCAGGCTATACCACAACCACAGCTGTCACTGTTTGAGCACATGCTGTGTGCCAGGCACTGTGCTAAATGCTTTCCATGAACCATCACGTTCAACCCTCACAGTCCCCTGCAAGGCAGGCCCTCTTATTACCCCTTCCTTAGAGGTGTTTTAAAGAGATGCTGCATAACTGTGCTCTGCTAGTGGGGGACCAGCATTAAAACCCAGGCATCTGGCAAAGTCAGGGCTCTCTCTCTTTATACAACCTCTTGAGAGGAAAGAAGGACTTGTTAATGGTGGAATGTCCTGTACTGATAGGGGACAATTGAATAGCCCGTTGAAGGACTTCTCTATCTCCTTAAAAGACACTACATGAATGGCCACTTATGTATGAAGCCATGGTTGAATGGTGGTGATAATAAAGCAAAAAGCAGGGTGGATTCAGTGCAGCGCTCTGCATGTACCAGTTGTTTTGTGTTCATTAATGACTAGAGCTACTGTTAATCCCCCATCTGCATGGACAGTATTGGTTATGAACGTGGCAGATGCCCTCCCAGGGTGTAGGATGTTGGGTAAATACTAACCAACATGGCCAGAGTTTGCAGAACCACTTTGTAAAGGAACGAGGAGGAACCCTGCATCCCTTAAACCCATGCCCACTGGGTTCTGAGACCACAGGACTCTTGATAAGATTGTGGTGGTTGTGAGTTTTGCCCAGTCACCTATGACTGACAGTGCAATGAGGCAATTTGGCCTCTTCACCTTTCCATTTGTTTTCTGGCTTACTTCACTTGACTCTGTTTTCCACTTAAATTTTATGACATGGGTTATAAATGACCCAAGTCAGAACCTTGGGATGTGCTGGCTTAGCTCTTCCCAGGGCTTGCAGGGAAAGCAGGTACAATGGGAACATCTGTCTATTTGATGGGAGAGAATGCAAGGGCCTAGAGAACACAGCTGTCTAATCCCAAAGACATCAGCCCTCTAGCTCTTATTCAAAGAAAGTCAACAATGGTGAGAGTCCCCTGCCAGCTCATTGCCCCTAATCTTGGTGAGATCCATGCTGGTGCTCTGGGAAATAGCCAATTATGGGAAGTTTTTGGTGGAGTTCCACGGAGGAGGAGATGAATTAAAAGCCAGGGGAACCAGGTTGTGATAAACGTACCAATATGACATGCTGGGTTAATAGCTCCCCTGCCTGCCCCGTAGGATTTTGGTGGAAAGAAAGTGCCAATAAACATGGGGGTGACAATGTTGGAACAGCTCAGGATGCTGCACCAGTGCAAGCCTTCACTATCGTTTCCCTTAGAGGGATCACCTCCTATAAACTCTGGGTATGTAAAGTGTCCTTGGGTTGCCTTGCCACATCCAGGAGCTCCAAGAACTGCTGACTGATGTCAGCAAACCCAGCAGACCTGGACTCTGAGATACTCGGCTCCTCTCAGCTTTCAGCCCCCACTAAAGGAATTCACGTCAGAATAGGCTAGACTCTCAACCTCTCTCCATCACCTGGTGTGTTTATTGTTATTGCCAAACAGTACCACGTAAAGTGGGGTATGTGTGTGCAATCTAATGTTATTCAGAAATAAAAGAAATGAAGTACTGAGACATGCTACAACGTGGATGAACCTTCATCACTATGCTGAGTGAAAGATGCCAGTCACAAAAGACCACATGTTGTATGATTCCATTTGTGATATGTCCAAAATAGGCAAATCCATAGAGACAAAGTAAATTAGTGATTGCCAGGAGCCAGGGGGTGGGGGAGAGAGGCAGCAGTGAATGAGGAATGCCTGGGAAAGGGTGTGGAACTTCTGTTTTGGGGTGATGACAATGTCCTCAAATTGACTGTAGGGATGATTACATGACAGAATATATGCAAAACCAGTGATGGTATACTTTCAACAGGTGAATTGTGTAGTATGTGAATTCTATCTCAGACTGTTAATTAAGACAAATTATGCAAACTAAAATACAACAGTAAAATAGCATAATACTAAATAAAACTAAAATAACCTAATAACATAAGTACTAACACAGCTGTTTTAACTTTTGCATGTCATCTGATCTTTGGCAGCTTGGGGACATCTTTTGTGTGGTTATAGTCACAGTGTGCTGCTTTCAGTTGTCTTGTCTATAATTCCGTCAGTTTGCTATTTTGCTTAATTATTTTCCAATTGATAGGCACTCAGGCGTCCAGACTTCTTGTGGTGATGGCTATTACGACAGACAGCATTTCTATAGATCTCAAAACTTTCTTTAGGATTTTCTTTGAAGTGAGACTATTGAGTCAAAGTTTCTTACTCTAAAATGTAATCTTTTTTAACCTATTTTACTCAATAAAGTTTGAAGTTGTAAAAATGGCTGAGAAACAGGAGGAAGTAAGAGCGCAATTTATATCTGAAGTCAGCAGCGTCGTCTTTGTACGGTAATAAGACTCCCCTACCACCCCATCCTAGACCGTGTTCAGGCATTGCTCACCTACATGAATGTCTTATATCTAAATGGTAGGCAATGGCTGGTAACTGGAGAACAGTTTGTGAATTGCATCTGTTTTAAAGTTGTATTGTGCAGGACAATCACTTATTATTACTTTGTGAAATAAATTTTGATATTTGATAGAGAAGTCTTCCATTCTTTTTTTTTTATTTTAAAGAAAACAGTACAAATATTCTTTATTCTTATCAACTTTTTTTGTTGCTTTATTTTTTGGCCATTTTTCTTCTGTGAATTTTAGGATTAGCTTCTCAAATGCTGTGAGAAACCTACTAGGATTTAAGTTGGAAATGCATTAATTTTTGAATTACTGATTAGAATGGTTATACATCTCTTAAAGTTGTTAATTTCTTTTTAAGTTTTATGAAGCAGAACACTTGCCTAAAATGAATCCTTAGAAAATATGTCTATAATTGGTATCCTGGGAACATAACAAAATAGTTTTCTGCAAAATGAAATTTTGACCAAAGGCTCAAATTGTCTTCAGTGAAGTTGTTTTTACCTTTAGTGAAATCTATATATACCAAAAATGAATGTTTAGTTTTAATACTAGGAGTAAAAACAGGTCACTGCTTTATAGATCAGATCAAGATGTTAATTTATTACCCCATTGTGAGACATCAGCCAATCTCTGGTCTTGAGGAGATTCTCACTTCTTCTTATGAAAAGCTTTAAATGAAATTTTCTGGCAGAATTTCAGTTACACTGAGTTAATTTATTTCTGCTTCTCACATTCTAATTTTGAGGATAGCAGATAAAGATGTCACAGCGCATTTGCATGAGGAACTCTGGCTGGATGAGGAGAAAATAGCTTTCAAGGTCATTACCAGGGTTTATTCTTGACTGTGCCCCAGTTTCCCCAGGGATTACAAGATGCCTGGTTTCATGATGCCCCAGGCCAAGTGTCTAATAAGCCATGGAGTGAAAAAGATTACTTCAGGCACGCAGAGGGCAGAGCGAGAGATGGATATCAAAGGGCGGGGTGCAGATCCACCCTTGTGTCTGCCAAGAGTCTGTTGTTCACACTTCCGTTAGCTCAAGGTGAGAAGTGCTTGGGGACAGCATCAGCAGCTGGTGGGCAAGAGGGAGGAATGGTGTCCCTAGAGGACCAGCCTTCCTAGAGGACCTCTCAGAACTGGCTCCTCTGATTAAGTTCTGGAACTGCCAGACTCATTTCTTTGACTTACCTTTGCCCACTTCGTGGCCCCTGATCTGAGATGATGTTCACTTGGCCACCGTGACAAAAAGCCCCAGATAGTGTCCTTGCACATCCCCGGTCATGACTGTGAATTACGCTACAATTCTTCCCACAGCTTAATGCTCAGTGCCCAAACCATCACTCCAAAGCCAGTGTTTAAACACTATAGTGTTGTTTGGTCCTGTTCTGGCTGCAAAAGATTTCCTGGGGAGTTGATTAGAGTTGCAGATTTTCAAGCCTCACCCAGTGGAATTGGAGAGTAGCCACAGAGTTTATGGCTTCACTAGCTTCCCAGGTGATTCTGGTAAGCAGCCCAGGCTGGGAACCACTGCTTTAGACAACTTTAACCTAAGGCTTTATGAAGGAACCCCGCCCTCCAGCAAACGGTTAAATATAGACTGCCTCAGGAAGTAATATCATTCCAGTCATATCTCAGGTAGGTCCCTCTGTCTTGCAAGTCTTTGGGCTTTCGTAATTCCCCCTAACTCTGACTTCCTCCTGATACTAGGCAATATGTATGTGTCCATGGCCTCCACACATGAGCCAAGGCTTCTCTGGGCCCAGAAAGACAGTCCTTTGGGTTTGGGGCCACACTTGGATGTTAACCACAAGATATGTGCTCTGCTTTAGGTTTAAAGGTGCTGCTCTCCCTAGGGCCAATGCAGCACCTCACAGAATGGGGGGCCCGGCTAAGCCAATGCAGCTCTGAGCTGGAGGCAAAGGCTGAGCCGTTTTGTGTACACACACGCACAATGAGTCGTGTTCTTCCACATCTCGTCCTCGGAGCTTGTGCCAAGCTGGATCAAAGTACTAGTGAGTGGTTTTAGGACTGTAAAATGTGACAATGTCCGTTGATCCAGACTCTCAGACCCTTTTTTTTATTTTTGTTTTTGAGTTGGAGTCTTACTCTGTCACCGAGACTGGAGCGGGTGGCACCATCTTGGCTCACTGCAACCTCCACCTCCTGGGTTCAAGCTGTTCTCATGCCTCAGCCTCCTGAGTAGCTGAGATTACAGGCGTGTGCCACCACACCCAGCTAATTTTTATATTTTTAGTAGAGATGAAGTTTCTTCATGTTGGTCAGGCTGATCTTGAACTCC
Organism: Cebus imitator; assembly: GCF_001604975.1. Classification (NCBI taxonomy): domain Eukaryota; kingdom Metazoa; phylum Chordata; class Mammalia; order Primates; family Cebidae; genus Cebus; species Cebus imitator. The sequence goes on from NW_016107791.1 coordinate 70,516, forward strand.
TGGCCTCAAGTGATCCACCTGCCTCAGCCTCCCAATGTACTGGGATTATAGGCATGAGCCACTGTGCTCAGTTGATTCAGACTTTTTGTTTGTTTGTTTTAAGGAGTGGAAAGCTTAATAGGCAAGAAAGAAGGGAGAAGAAAGACGGAAGAAGCTCCCCTGTGCAGAGACAGAGGGAGGGAGGCTCCAAAGCCAAGAGACGAGACCCCCTGATGCAGACTCTTAAAAGAGGCTGACTCCTAGAATATTAGAACTATCACTTAGTCTGATTTTTCCTATCACATAGATAAACAGCTGAAGCCCAGAGAAGGAAAGAGACTCGCCCAACTAGGTGGTGGGCAAAAGAGCCAAGCCCCCAACTTATAATGATGTGCACACTTCACTGCACCATGCTGCCCCTGGGTCTCGCAAGTGTACATAAGTCATCACTATGCTGTGCTGTTCTCATTCCCCCGCCACTCTCTCATGGACTTAACACACAGAAGAACCCTGAAGTTTAAATCAATAAAACACCCCTCCTTTTGCTGAAAGTATACATTCTAAAGGAACATGGACTACTTGCAGAATTTATTGTAAAATACTTCAGGCTTCCTTGTTAAGGGTTCAAATTAAAGGAGCATAAAGCAACCCCTATTTTATGTTGAAATTGCTGTGTTAAAAGTTTAGATTTACCAAACAGTTGAATTAAGATGTAATTATTAGCATTTCCAAAAAATGTAGTCGCTCTTCAAAAGCACTCACCACAGGGTTCCCTTATATAGCACTTAATGTACTTAATGTACTGTACATTTAAAATTGGGTTTGATTGATGGGAAGGCCATTGACGTGCAGCTTTCCAGGAACACGACTTTTTACAGAAAAAGTAGGAACACTGAATGTGCTTTGTTTAGGCCGTTATGTGACATGTCACAGCAAAATTCTATTAGACAAGCAGTGTCTCTTTTCAAGGAGCTTATAAATTCACAGCACAGAACACAGCAGCCAAATAAAACTGTAGATCACAGTATGAGGATTTGTCTTACGTGGTAGGCTGAGTTCACCCTGACATCTCATTTCATGGACAGGAAGGTCAAGCCAGTTGCCTTTCTTGACATTACTGAGCAGCATTTGAGATCATGAAATTCTCAAGAAGTAGTAATTCTGAAATAACCCTAGACCCTTTCTCAAGTTTAGCATTTGCCCTGGATTACCTGGGAGGCATACACAGTTCTGAAACCCCTTCCCCACTGCCAGGTGGTCCAGGCAAATGCATCTGTAATGCCCCAGTAATTTTGATGGAACATACCTAGAGGATCTCCGAACCAGAAGGAACTTGAAAAACATGAACCATCCCATGTAAATTTATCCTGGGGAAGATGAGGCCAACGCAAGAGGAATGACCTACCCAAGGGTCACGTATTTGATTGTGACACATGTCTGAGCCAAGATTATTCTCCATTACTGGACTCCCTGTCCGGAGTACTTTTCATATGCTTTTCAATTTGGATAGAACATACATTTCCCTCTCTCTCCTGTTCCCTTCCCTCTCCCTGAACAGCCAGCGACTTCCCCTTTCCCCCACTTTAGAATACCACTCCTGGAATACCCAACTACGAGTTGTGCCTTAAACCAGAAATTTCGCTGAACCCAAAACCCTCGTTCGGTGTCACCGGCAGCTGCTGGGTCAGTCAGTCACTGACTTGCTCAGTGCAGTTGTCCCTCAGTGCCTCTCCTGCTTTTCAATGGCACCACCAACCACTCTTACTGTCACTGCTTCTAAACACTGGCTGAACATTAGAATCCCCCTGTGAGCTTTAAGAAAAATACCAGTGCCTGGGCTCCATCCCAGGGATTGTGATTCAGTCATCTGCGGCGGGTCACAGCTGCTGGCTCTCTCAGCCCTCTCCCGGTGAGTTTAACGTGCAGGCAGGGTTGAGAACAGGTGCCTGCAACAGTAGTCCTAATTATTTTTGTGTACCTCCTGGACCTAATTTACCAGTTGCTGTAGGCAAAGCACAGAGGAAGTTAAGTTAAGTGTTCACGGAGGTAAAAGGAGTCACAAAAGCTGTCTGGTTTCCTAAGACACCATAAGCTGCCCTCCTCTACTGCAGTCCTATCTAGTGCCTGTGCCTTTGCCTATTACAAAATTTTAAAAGACTTTTGAATGTCATATTCTATAACTCTACTGGCCGATTCTTGGAATAAAACAAATCTCCTTGCTCCCACTCCCACTTTGGAGGGCGCCTTGTGGTACACAGGGACTTTGTGTGGCCCCAGTGAATCTTGGCAAAAAAAAAGCAGTTCTCAAATTTGTTCACAAACATGTGCCTGTGTATTACTGAAAGAAGTTTGTACAGATAGTGCTCGACTTACAACCACAGTCGGGACCGCGGACCGGTCGTAACATGATTTGGTCATAACTTGAGTAGGTTATATGTACAGTTGAAATGGTGCACGCGCAGATGGTAGTGCTGCCGGAAGCTGGTCCGCACTGTCGTACGCCCAGCTGGGCAACGTTTGTGCTGCCAGACGCGGAGCAGTCGTGGCTAGCGATTGTGGTCGTAAAGCCGAATGGTCGTAAGTTGCATAGGTGGTAAGTCAATCAATACCTGTATACCCAAACAAAATGAGGGCTGATGGCTTCCTTATCGCTAAAAATTGGAGTCAAAAGACTTCAGAGGCCAGGTAGAAAACCTCTGAAGAATAGACCGTTTTCTTGTGATCAGATTGTAAGTTCCATATCAATATTGCATCATCCACTTACCCTTTATTGTAAAATAACCAAAGAACATGTAATGTAACACAAGACTCTGAGTATGATGACGTCAGCCCAGCATGATGGTCTTGCATCACTGTTCTGCAGGCCTAAGGGACTAATTAAATTGGCCTATCTAATTTAAACATAAGCATGCTGAAAATAGGAAACATTCGTAGAGGGTACATATTAACTTGATGCTTGGCCACAGACTTCTAGAAGAGAACAGAAATGTATAGAATTTGTTTGATTAGTGTTTAAAAAGGGGGGAGGAGAACCCTCATTTCAATGTGCTATCATGAAAGGAATCTTATACATGGAAACAATTACTGTCAAGAAATGCATGTACTTACTGCTTGCTCTTGTGCGCCCTTTAAAGACTGTTAGACTGTTTAGAGCTAAGAATAGCTTTTATTTTGTGAAAAGACATTTTAATCATGTATGCGAGAGAAAAACACAGTGATTTTGAGCTGTTAAGTGGATGAACTACAGTGTGTTTGATACCACATTGCTTTGCCTACCTACTATTGTCAATACTTTAGTATTTCATTTAATTAGTAATGATTAGAACTAGGCAATGGGGGTGTGGGGTGAGGTTGGGGAGAAGCATGCAAAGTAAATCTTAAAGCTTCCTTTTCCTAAAGTAACTAGCAATCTAACAGGAAACAATATGAACACCCCATCAAGCACTCAAAGTGTATAATTAAATGTTTAATGGATGAATATCGAATTGAATAGTAAAGACTCCAAGTACTATGGTAGTTCAAAGAAGAAGATCCCTGTGGACTACCCTGATATCGAAAGCTTTCATGGAAAAATTAGCTCTCAAAGGATAAGGAAGGATTTAGATGAGGAGAGAGCAGAAAGCTCTAAGGAGGAGGACTGGTACGATGAGAAGCTTGGAGGGAGGAATAAGCTTGGACTCCGAGCGGGGTAGCCAGGAGACTGACCTGGTTGGTGTGATAAGAGGATGAGAGGAAGAATGAAAGAACCGCAGCATGAAAGTAGAACCAGACAGTGCAGGGACCTTGTTAATACCAGATGCCCCAGGTTTCTCTGAATTCTTATGTCTACAGCCTCTTCTGCTCAGTTGAATTCCTAGTTACAGGCCATTTACATGCTGCAGGCATGCTGGGCTGGTGGTACTTGCCTGTGGTACCAGCTACTCCAGAGGCTGAGGCAGAAGGATGACTTGAGCCCTGGAGTTTGAGACCAGCCTGGGCAGCATAGCGAGACTCTCATCTCAGAAACAAACCCAAAAATACATACATAAATGCATCAGGCAGATGTTCATTCTAAATTGTGCTCAGGGTTATTTTTTGTATCTTTAGTAGCTCCTTACACAGGGTTGCAGGTATAGAAGGTCTGTATGTAAATGACATACAGTAAACTTCACCCATTTTAGCATATAGTTCTTTGAGTTTTGACAATTACAGTCATATAACCATTATCACAATAAAAATATGGCAATAAAAATATAAATTAAAAAAATAAAAAACACATTGTTTTCATGTGTTTAATTACCATGTATCTCTTTTGGTAAGGCATCATTCAAATCTTGAGCCCGTTTTTTATTGGATTGTTTTCTTATTATTGAGTTCTGAGAGTTCTTTACATATTCTAGATATGTTTTACCAGATGTGTGATTTGCAAATTTTTTTCCCATTTTGAGACTTGTGTTTTCATTCTCTTAACATCTTTCAAACAGGAGAGGCTATTATTTTGACAAAGTCCAATTTGTCAGTCTTTGATGAATTGTGCTATTAACCTCATAGCTAATCTTTACCTAAACCCAACGTCACAAAGATTTTTTGTGTTTTCCTCCACTGTTTTATAGTTTAGGTTTTACATTTTTGTCTATGGTCTATATTTGAGCTCATTTTTGTACAAAATGTGCGTCCATACTTATTTTTTATGCATAGGCATTTAGTTGTTTCACTACTGCTTGTTGAAAGACTGCCATTTCTCCATTGACTTGCCTTTGCACCTTTTCTGAAAATCAATCGTATGCACATATGTGGGCTAATTTCTGGACTCTATTCTGTTGATCTATTTGTCTATGTGTTTGTTTTTCATTGTAATGATAGGAATGACAGCTTTCTACATCTTAATCAGTGTTCTAATTACTTTTGAATGAGTAAGTCAATTACTTTTAGGTGATTCAGATAAGATAGCTAATGAGGTCTAGCTGATTTTTAAATGTGGGAGCCAGGCATGGTGGCACACACCTGGAATTTGGAAGTACTTTAGGAGGCCAAGGTGGAAAGACTGCTTGAGGCCAGGAGTTCGAGACCAGGCTGGGCAACATAGCAAGACCACATTTCTGTTAAAAAAAAAAAAAAAAAAAAAAAAAAAAAAAAAAAGACCCAGCCAGGCAGGGCATGGTGGCACATTCCTGTAGTCCCAACTCCTTGGGAGGTTGAAGTGGAATGATCGATTGAGTCCAGAGCTTCAAGGCTGCAGTGAGCTGTGATTATGCCACTGCACTAGATCCAGCCTAGGCAACAGAATGAGAATGTGTCTCTATTTTATTTTTTATTTTTTTTATGTAGTCCTGGTCACATCACTACTGAACTTGTCGGAAGTGGTTCTCAACCCCTTCCCAGAAATGGCCTGCTGAATGAGTGATTGTAGAGGTGAGGTCTAGCAGTGTGTGTTTGAGCATGCCTTTTGGGTAATTATGATGCATGCTGAAGTTTCATATTCACTGTTATTTTAAGGAGAGAGAACCTCAGAATTTAGTTCATTTAGAAGAAAATGGTGATAGAGTTATATTAATAGACCTAGTCTATTAGGCTAGCAAAAAAAAAAAAATGGAAAATTAAAACAGAGATACAACTGCCTCTCACACCACAATACACCTCCCAGGGAGCACCCCCTTGAGATGCCCTGGTCTTTCACGCACCCCCTATGCTCCCTGGCCTGTGTATTGTGGTGTCAGAGGGAGTTGTCTCCATGACTTTTCATTTTCTGTGAGTTTTAGGTTTTTCTGTGTGTTAATTCAGGTTTGTCAAGGGATTGTGGTCATCGTTTGAATGAGAGAACCACCATTTTTTCCCCTCCTCTGGCCTTTAAAACTTGCTTTTTTAAATAATCCTTTAACCATCATACTCCAGCAGGAAATGTGTTTTCCCCCTAAGGAGCAGGAGGCAATTTCTGATCTCTAGAAAGGTCTTCGGACTGGATATAAACGTTGACAGAGCCATGTCGGGGTGGGGGTGGGGTCTCACAGGTGCATTATTTCAGGCTGACAGGTTAAAAGTCAACCTGAAGTTCTTCTGGTTAATGACTCATTAAGTTGCAGGTAGTTCTTATCCAGAAATCAACTGGAGTTCTCATGAGCTGAAAATAGGGAGAATGATATCTTTTGAGCTTTTAAAAATGCACCACACTTCCCCAGGGCAAGAGGAAGGTCATTGTTGTGGCCTTGCTTGTTTGACAGTAGATGCAGGAAGAACTCTACTTCCAAGGAGTTATTTGGGCCGGACTGCTAGCCAGAGACGCTAGGGCATCTCTAGAATGAAGGAGCCATGCCTTTTTGAACACTGCAATCTTTTTCTCAGGCAGGTGGTTTGGAAGAAGAAAAGATATTATGTCATGTCTTCATCTTAGTTATCCTGCCTTAAACACATGCATGCACACAGAGGCATGAGAGTTGAACCTTTTACTTCAAATTTTCCGTCATAGATTTGATCTGGGCGTTTGCTAATTGCTGCGTTTGAAAAAAGAAGATTATGTTTATTTAAAAAACAGAAGCGTTAACTTCAATCTGTGTAGCCTCAGTATTGAGGAGGGGACTGACCTGGAGAAGAAAATAGACTTTTTCTCCGTGGCTGGGTGTTCCTGCTGGGCACAGGATGGCTCAGTCAGATTTAGGGAACACTTTAATCAGAAGCTTTCTTCATTGCTTGACTCAATACAAACTTTTTGTTCCCAGAGGTTAATGTGCATGTGATGATTACATTTACTCCTGAATCACCTAACTTATCCTCTTACCTTTCAAAATTCTGCATGAAACAGCCAGGGTCCATACAAATGAGCTGGAAGCAGGGCCTCTGGTCTTCTCTCTGTCACCTCTTTGTGCTCTCTGGCATGTATATTGTGATGTGAGAGGGGGTTGTCTCTATGAGTTTTAATTTTCCAGGTTTTATTTTTGCCAGCAGCCTGGTTTCAAAAAAACTTTCAGAACTTCTTGTCAAAGCCCGTATGCATTTCAAAGAAACTGGCCTCCCCTCTTCGTATCGGCTAATAATTTGTCATATCGTTTTTTCATTTATAGCACGTGAGAAGGAAAGTTCACTTAAAAAAATCTGTAAACCACCTGTTAGAGAAATACAAACAGAATGCTTGTTTTCTGGGATAAAGTGTGGGGGAACCTTCATTTCATGGTTTTTAATGTGTGTGGTATGGTGGAAAAGACATGAACTTTGGAACCAGCCTGGCCTTAGTACCAAATCAAACTCCACCACTTAATAACTCTTCATGCCTGAGTGAGTCACTTGGATTTTCTTAGCCCCGTTTTCCTCATTGTTTGGTGGAGGTAATGATACCAATCGTGTAGAATCCTTTTGAGAAATGGAGAAAATATGTGCCAATCACCTGCTCTACCATAAATCAGTGGCCCCCAACCTGTTGGTACCAGGGACTGGTTTTGTGGAAGACAGTTTTCCCACTGATGGGCAGGGAGCGGTGTGGGGGGCAGAAGGGGAAGGGCATTTGATTCTCATAAGAGCCCCAACCTAGATCCCTCACGTGTGCAGTTCACAATAGGGTTCAGGCTCCTATGAGAATCTAATGCAGCTGCTGGTCGGACGGGAGGCAGAGCTCAGGCAGTAATGCTCAATCATCCACCACCTCCTGCTGTGAGGCCGGGTTCCTAACAGGCCACAGACCAGTACTGTGGTCCCCTGGGGTCACCTGCTGTAAATGGTGCCTAATACTTCTAACATTCCATTTGTAATGGATTTTATCTTTTGCTTTAGAGATGCCAAGCACCCATCGGCCTTTGCAAAATTCCCCAAATTTACTTCCTGCCTCGCTCTCCCTGCAGTTCTTACAACCCTTATGCCCCACAGTTTTCCTACCTGCCCAGCACCATGTCTCCAAAAAGGATCTGAAATTAATCTCTGTTGAACTTATAATGGCCCTCCCAGAGGCTTTCTGTTTCAACAGGGTTGAAAGCCTCATGCTAAGGACTAAAGTGAACACAGGGGCGGGAAGCAAGAGGGGTCACTTTACTTTTTAGGATACCAGGACTTGGTCTGTGTCTCTGAGTTCCCAGCTCTCAGGAGCTAGGTCAGCCTGACTCGCTTTTACACAGGCCCTGGTTTCCATGTGATAGTGATTCTAATATAAGCTGACCTATCATAGCATTGATTTTTCCTCTGCCTCTCTCCATAGGCAGAAGGAGTGTGTAACACAAAGGACAGTAGTCATGAAACCTACAAGACATCCAGCAGATGCTGGTTGAGCAAATGAACAAGCCTCAGAGTTAAAAACATTTTTCCTTCTAATGTTTACCCTAGCTTTCTCCTGCTGGTTTACCTCTTAGCTCTTGAATTAAGTATTTACTGCTGTATAACAAGTTATCCCAAATTTAGCAGCTTAAGATGATAATCAAGATTTATTATGTTACTCAGTTTCTGTGAGTTGGTTTCTGTAACCCCATAGCCTTTAGGGCTGCAGTGCCTATGGTATTAAAAGGCTTGTTATTTGTTTGAGGGGGGGAATGTCCAATTTCACTTGGCATGTTCACACCCTTTCCATGTCCATCACCTCACACCTGAGGACAGGCAGATGCCCCATTTAGACTTTCAGTTCAGGAGCAACTTTAGCTGGGGAGCCAGGCTTGCTAGCATTTCAGAGGTATAGCAGCCTACCTTGGCCAGGCAGTGCTACTCCATTGCCAGGGATTCTTTTTTTTTTTTTTTTTT
>NW_016107791.1:79202-107784 GCF_001604975.1 Cebus imitator
TTTTTTTTGACATGGAGTTTTGCTCTTGTTGCCCAGGCTGGAGTGCGGTGGCATGATCTCGGCTCATTGCAACCTCCACCTCCTGGGTTCAAGCAATTATCCTGCTTCAGCCTCCCAAGTAGCTGGGATTACAGGTACTTGCCACCATGCCCAGCTAATTTTTTGTATTTTTAGTAGAGATGAGGTTTCACCATGTTGGTCAGGCTGGTCTCAAACTCCTGACCTCGGGTGATCCACCTAACTTGGCCTCCCAAAGTGCTATGATTACAGGTGTGAGCCACCGCGCCCGGCCAGATTCTTAAGACTGTGTGGTAGACCTCAACCCCAGTCTAGCCTTTGCTCCCTATTCCCAAATACTGCTTAACCCAAAACCTACTGAAAAGGCAGGTGGGTGACTGTACCGTACGCAGGGCTTAGATTTTTGAGTTAGGAAAGAGACACTTTCTTTAAGTAAAGACACAACTCTTGGGCCTCCCTGAGATCAGCAAGGTAGATGGAAGGTGAATTTTAGGAAAGAAGCTGGGTAGCGCAGGACCGTTCCTACTTTCCCCACAGGGCCCTAAAGAATGTATACCAATACGAAGTCTGGCTGCGATTTAAGGCAGGGCTTGTGGCCAGTAATATTTACCTTCTGGACAAAGACAGCTCACTCGTGCTAGGAATTGGATCTCTACTTTTACTTCATTAGCACCAAGAACTGAGCTAAATGGGTCTCCCTTAAGCATTTGTGGCCTGAGAATTTTTTCTTAGGTTCATTAAACTGAAAACACCCACCACCCCTCCCTCCTCTTTTGTTCCCCTCTTGGCAGTTTTCATTTTCTCCAAATGAAAGTTTATAGATATGCAGCTCAACATTGAGCTGAAGTTTCTGTTGGTTGCAGACCTATTAGAAATAGACATTTTTCCTCATACGGTGACTATTCTTTTCCCAACATTCTCATATCACTATAGAGGACAGCTCGGGGAAGAGAGGGGTTGCCAAGCCTTAAGTCCCAAATAACTGGGAATCTGATGAATTTCCTAGACTGTGATGTCCCCTAGCTAGGGAAAGTACCAGCAGCGGGGGTGTCAGGGAGAGGCACTGCGTGCATGTGTGTGTCAGAGCTCATGAGACTTGAAGGAGCATGAGTTAGATTCTGGGATGCTTTCAGTTATGAAAAGCTTATTGCTTTTGACCTTCTCATGCCTCTCTCCATGTGCAGTCTCAGTGGAACATAAAACTGGTAAGAAGAACTTTAATTGAAGTAGGTTTTTGAAGCCAAAGGAAAAGATATAAGTTCCACAAGAGCTGTGGCCATTATAGCTATTTCTGTGGAAAGACTTGGGGCTTACTCACCTGTATGAAGCTTCGTAAGGGAGGTCTGTCTCCCCAGTGCCCTGCTGTGGGGACTAGATGGGCTTGGGTCGATAGAAGGGAGGGTGGAAGGAAGGCAAGCTTGTTTCCTGATCAGTAGGACCCAAAAACCAGGGACACTAGATTGTGTTATGTAAAATAAGTCCCTCTGCTTTCTGGGAAGATGTGAGGTTCATTTAGGCAATTACTAGCCCAGATTGGGTGGCACAATAATTATCTTTACTTCCTTTTTAAATTTTTTTTTGAGACCAAGTCTTGGTCTGTTGCCCAGGCTGGAGTGTGGTGGTGTGACTCCAGCTCACTACAACCTCTGCCTCCTGGGTTCAAGGAATTCTCCTGTCTCAGCCTCCTGAGTAGCTGGGATTACAGGTGTGTGCCACCATGCCCAGCTAATTTTTGTATTTTTAGTAGAGATGGGGTTTTACCACGTTGGCCAGGCTGGTCTAGAACTCCTGAACTCAGGTGATCTGCCCACCTCGGCCTCCCAAAGTGCTGGGATTGTAGGCATGAGACACCATGCCCGGCCGTCTTTACTCTTTTTTATCCTCTCTCTTTCTCCATCTCCTTTGCCTTACCATTCTTTCATTTTATCTCTGTTTTATCTTCATACTCCCTGAAATTCTTCTTCCTTCCCAGGTCGTCTAATCAGAATACCCACCCAGTCAGCATTCTGGGAGACCTGGCTGGGGCTCCAGATCTCTTGGGAAAGACCATTATTTTTCTTTTTAATTTTGACTTTAAAATTAGCAAGTGCTCAAAACTGCCTTTGCAAAGGAGTTTGAGGAACTAAAAAGTTGGCTCATTGGGGTAGTCTGGGAAATTGTGCAGTCATGTACCTTTGGGAAGCTCTGTGGAGCCCAAGGGAAGGTGGCTGGGAGCCTCATGACGTCGAAGGATGTGATCTTGAGTTCACTTTGCTTTACTCTCATCGAACGTGGACTGCCACTGAGTAGGTGACATGGAGTGGCTGCTATAGACAGCAGTGGAAGGGTATGGGTTTTCCATAAATGACCCCATATAACCTTTTGGGCTACAGTGTCTATGGCATTAAAAGGCTTGTTATTTGTTCAAGGAGGGGAATGTCCCACTTCACTTGGCACAGTCACACCCTTTCCATGTTTACCAACTAGCACCTGGGGACAGGCAGATTCCCTACTAAGACTTTTAGTTCTGCTGTCCACAGGCCCATTTTAATACAGCATTTTAGAAGCGTGAACAGTGGCCAGAACCTGGCCTCAGGGAATGTGGGCTCCATTGTGCTCAGGTACCCAAGAATGCAGCAATTGCTCAGTTTCCTGTGATTCATCTCAGATCATCACGGGCACCAACAGGGATTCTGGCCCCACCCTTGGCTGGTGCCCCACTTGGCAGATTTCCCAGGCTGGGAGCACTCTTTGAGCTTTCAGTAGGTTTTTGCTGGAGGGTTTTTGCTCTGTGGTTTCCTCCTGGAAGTAGTAATTTTTCCTGGGTACCAGAGGCATGCAGTGAAGTTCCACTGTGACTCTAATATGTAACTTTGAATGGATGGCAGAAGGAAGGAATGAATGGGTGAATGCATGAATATAGACTAGAGGCTAGCAGGCTTCCTGCTTAAGTGAAATCACTGTTCCTCAGTGCTTCACGTTCAACACAGTGTGCTCGGCATCAGAAACCATGGTGTAGTCAGATTGGGTGGGCATCTTCTTTTCTCCCATTATCTGTCAATCACCATGTTTTACCTCAGTTTACTCTGGTGCTGCTGTGCCTCCCATTCAAAGTCTGAGGTTTTCACTTCTTTTTTTCTGACATGGTGCACACTAGCTGCAGCTTTGTTCTCATACCTGGACAGAGCATAAGTTCTGCCATGAACACAGCGCAGATCATTCAGAAAGTGAAGAGGAAGAAGAAACAATGGTTCATGTCAAACCTGAGATGCCAATCTTGAAATGCCACCAGTTCTCTTCTGATTCGATTACATGCAGAATAAAACATGCAGGCAATCCCAAACCTCTCCTCTCAGACGTTTCTGATTCTCATTGTGTGCCTCTCTGGGAAGATACAGATAGCATCAAATAATCTCTCTGAGGGAATTCGTTGCTGTTTCCTCTTTCCTGTTTTGAACAAATTTTCTTTAATGCATTGTGTGAGTACACATGTAGAACATATTCTTTGGCATCACATAAATATTTACACAATATTTAAAACTTACTGTCATAAAATATTTATTTCACTTGTAAACATCATCTATTTTTCTATGGAAAATGACAAAATAAAAGGCATGACTGCTTTGATTTTTAGTACCTGGTTTTGTTTGTTTTCTTTCCGTTGACCTTGCATATTTACCAATAAATTTATAAAGTAAACAGAGCATTATTGAAAGGGAAAATTAAGGAAACTCCCCAATGATTGAGAGGGGAAGGTCGCATTCTGGCCCTGTCAGGAGCACCTCCTAATCATAACCACTGTAATCTGGGCTATCATGGCACTTCCTTGCTTTGTTAGCAGAGACCTGTCTATTAAGAACCAAATCCAGAATTTCTGAGAGCAAAAGTTCAGGGAGTAGCCATGGGTTATCCTTTTGGGCCCAGAACATTGCCTGGAACCCAGGGTCTATATGACAAACATTGTTAGGATGAAAAGCTTATTATATACCCTTTCAGAAATTTTCCATGTGTAGTCTTGCTTATACATGTTTGAGCATATTCTTTTTTTTCCTCATTTTATGCAAATCCACACTATCAACATGTTTCCTAGTTTTCTTTTTCTGCTTAGTTTCTTGGGGGACTTAGCAGAGCTGCTGTGTTAACCTGCTGCATGAAATTCCATTACGTGGGTGCGCCGTGACTTAATCAGTCCCCCTCAGCTTTCTTTTCTAAGTGTCTAGGTGAGAGCAAGGGCAGATGTGTGGGGAGGTGGGTGATCAGCAGCTGACAGGAGGCTTCTACACACGCAGTTGGGTGCAAGTGGGACTAGGCTATTTTGCCATTCTTGGGAGGTGTGGATGGCTGGGCCAGGCTGGAGCCCAAACTGACATTTACTGTTGGCTGCATGGCCTTTCACAAGACAGTTATTTAACCTCTTGGAGCCAAAAGTCATGCCTTGTGATATTAGAGGAAGTATGTAAGATGCTTACATATTGCCTGAATATGTAATATTGATACTTCATAGATGTGTAACACAACACAGGTACCAGTGATGCTCCTGTGCATGTGTGCGTCAGAAGCACGTGTGCATGTGCGTGATGCTCTGTCACATGTGCAAGTTACTGCCTTGCGTGCGTGCGGGCTACTGCCTTGTGTGTGTTGGATAGTAGTACATCATACGCATAAGCTGCTTGGAGTCATGCTCAGCATGTGGAATGGGCCCCATAAATGCTAGCTATTGTCTTTCAGCTTTCGAATATCCAGGGTTTGACAGTTATTTAGACCAAAATTTAGACTAGGATAGTTATTTAGACCAGGATAGTTGAATTGTTTTCTTTGTGTTGTAAAATTACCTTGAAGACTAGAATTACTCTTTACCTGGGTTCCAAGAAAAGCCTTCTGATGAGCTGCCCCCCACCCCAACCCCAGGCTTTTCCTCAAACTAGTCCCATTTCTGCTTTTGTTCTAGAGATAAGTCAGTGTTCCTTGCCCAGCCCAATCTTCCTGAGTTTTCCCAGTCTGGAGATGGAGTGAGCTGCCCTAAAGCCTGACGGGATGGGGTGTGGGGGAGATAAGGCAGACACTCTCTTACAGTGGCAGGTACGTAACATCTGGGAGCAGCTGAACCCCAGCAGGGTGGGGGCCACAAGGGAGCATCGAAGCAGGTTCTGCAGGGTCAGGAATGAGGCTTTTCCTCAGTAAGGCATTGCTGGCTCCAGGGAGATAGAGATGCAGGGTTTCTGGGAGTCAGTATCGGATGACTAAAGCCATAGCTTTGGTTGATGTAACCTGTTTCTGGAAAGATAAAAGAGAGAAAACCTGAACCGTGGCTGTATACGTCTGATCTCCTCTGGGCCAGGGTTGTGCTGATAAATGTTTAACAACAACCTCCCAAGAAAGTCCTGATTTGTAGCATTTGTTGATTTTCCTGTAAATACCCCATGGTGGTCATTTCAGGCTGCTACGTGTGGTCTCCAGATGAGGAGGGGTGTGCGTTACAGGATCCAGAGCCAGCTCCACACCCCGGCCCTCCCATGGTCGCAGGAGGAGAAAACTCTCCAGGCAAAATTCAGCTGTCACCATCTGAACCCTCACTTCTTTGGCAGTATTTTTTCTCTGCCACTTCTGGTTCTTACACTGTTGATTTTGGGGGCCATCCTGGAGTGTCCCCTGGGGTGAAGGAGGTCCTGGAAGCCTACCTACCACCCCCCAGTAGCCTAGTGGAGACAGAGAAGGGTAAACAGTGGCTGCCCTCCCAGCACTCTTGCGAAGCCTGGTGTGTTTAAGAAGGAGAACGTCATGTGGGCCTTTGTCAGTCATTATAGTCAAGGTCAGGACTATGGTGCAAGCAGAATTTAGGGCTGCCCCAAGTCTCAGGAATCAAGATAAATAATATTATAGTAGTTTAGTAAATCAGATTAATGAAGGAATAATAAAATTTTAAGTAAAGATAAAGGATGACTCCCTTTTTTCCTTCCTTTTGCCGCATGCTCCAGCATGGGTCTGTGCTGCTCCTCTCAACTTGGGGTTTGGGTTGAGCCAGGGCATTGCCCCTCTCCTGATAGATAACATAGGAAAGCAGTGACTCAAAGGGGTTAAATGACTTGTTCAAGGATATTAGGCAAGTTTTGGGAAGAGACAAAATTTGTCCAGTCTGCTAACACCTCACTCAACCATGCTGGCAGAAAGGGAAATCAAAAGAAAGAGCTCAGAGAAAAGAAAGAAGGCCCCGCAGCACACCTGCCTGGGGAAAGGTCCCTGTGTGCCCTGAACACAAAGGGCAGGTGACTGTCCTACAGTGAGGAATGACAGTGGTGCCCCAACATCATGCATGTCGGCAAGTCTGCTCCAGGCAAGGGTGACCCCTATGCTTGGCAGTCCTTGCTACCTGCACCCTAGAAGGCATTGCCGGCATCCAGGCATCGGGCTGTGTATGTTAGAAATTCACTGCAAGCCAATGATATGGCAAAGATATAGTGTCAATCTGAGTGCCTATCAGCCCATGAGTGGATAAAGTAAATTACACACACACACACACACACACACACACACCTATACACCATGGAATAGTACTCAACCATAAAAAAGAATGAAATAATGTCTGATGCCGCAACTTGGATGGAACTGGAGGCCATTATTCCAAGTGAAGTAACTCAAGAATTGAAAACCAAAACTGCATGTTCTCGCTTAAAAGTGAGAGCTAAGCTATGGGTATGCAAAGACATACAGAATGGAATCATGGACATGGGAGACTCAGAACAGGAAGGATGGGAGGGAGGTGATGATAAAAAACTACTTTTTGGGTACAGTATACACTACGCAGGTGACAGGTGCACTAAAACTTTAGACTTTGCCACGATATTAATCTGTGTAACCAAAAACCACTTGTACCCCAAAGCTATTGAAATTTTTTTAAAGTTTTTTTTTTTTAAAAGAAATTTCCTGTGAAATGTTCCTAAACTGAAAGGCATCTTATGAACACTGAGGTTGTGGGTGCCCATGGCCCCACATGCGGAGGGTGTTCAGTTTCTTCAGCTTGCTTTTTGTGTGGGAGGAGATGCAGCAGGTAAGGGAAAGGACAGTGGAGCAGTGAAAGCTTCAATGACCAGACTGGCCAGAAAATGTGGCCTAGGGTTTGGTGCCAGGGGCTGCTGCTCCCTGAGTCCCTGAGTGTTCCTCTGGTGCAGACTGAGAAGTCTCAGCCCCAAGGAAAAGGGACCAGGTGAAGTTAGATAAACAGAAGAATAACTGCACAGTACAGACCTCTTTTAGCTGTTCTTGCCACCTGCCTACAGCCTGTGAGAGATTCTTCTGTGCACTGGGGCTGTAAATATTCATTGATATAAAAGCTTCTGGAGCTTGAAGTTCATAGCCTAATTGAATCAAGGAGAAACGATGCCTGGAATGTTGTTGCAGGTTGGGGTTACTGTGGACCTGGAAGCTGCTTCAGAGGACATCTCTGCTTCACCTTACGCCTTTGTGAATTTTGTTGCATCTGCACAGCAAGTTCTCCATTTCCAGAAGGCTTCCCAAAAGCTATCCAGCTTTGTCTTGGCCTTTTTTGACTCAAGTTTACCCCTTCTGCAGTGGGGCAGATGCAGGTGTAAAACAAGGGACCTCCAAAGAGCCAAATGGGTCCTCTGGGAGGTCAGCCAACCTTGCTGTTGCCTCAGAGGTCATAGCAAATGAACTGTCACGCTGGCTGAACATGGCTGAGTGCGTCCAGTGCTAGCAGCGAGCCCCCTCAGAGTGGTTCAGAGGCAAAGGGGGATGGGTCCGGTAACTCTGGTGTGCAGCAGGCCCAGTGTGTATGTGCTCAGTTCAGAAGCAAGGGCGGCTGGGAAGCTGGGGGTTTCCCTCTTCTCTCCCCTTCTCTGCCGCAAGCTGCAGTTCCCTGTCCTGTTTGTGCCAGGCAGCCCCCTACTCCTGCAGCATGAGGGAACCACTCATCACCTAATGCTTTTTAGGCAAGTGAAAGCTTTAAAAAGTCATTAAAGAGCATTAGAGAACACTTTTTCAAATGTCAACCTATATAATCCCATCATCCATCCTAGTGCAGCACAGTTCTTATGTTGTCTTCAGCCTGCAAATTTGCTTGATGCGTGGCTGTATTATCCATTCTTTTTTCACAGTATTACATCACCTTTCTCCAGGTTTCTGTGGTCTTTTCTCACTCTTTTAAAGTTGCTGTCAATGTAATGTAATTCATTAGGCCATTCTCCTAAGAGTTGACAGTCAAGCCGTTTCTGTTTGTTGGCTAATATAGATATGCAAAGGGAAACATCTGTAAGGATAGAGCTTTTAGTTTGTCTAACTATTGACTTAGAGTTAATTCCTAAGGAGTTGCCATATCAAAGGGTGTGACTCTCTTTGTGGTGTTTCCCATGTGGTCTCTGTGTCTTGTGATACTGCTTTCTGAAAACATTGTCAACTGGCATGGCCTCTAGCAGTGAATGAATAAGTCAGTTTCATAGTAGACTTGCAATAATGGATTATAATTTTAAAACAAATTAGTTACTTTTTAGGTATTAAATTGTATGTCAGTGGTATGCCAAAACGGTTAAGCTTTGTGTCTTAAAATTCCTAATAAGGGTCAATATCTTATGAAAATGTTATGTTTGTGGCATTTAAGACATTATCTATAGAGATCTTGATGTATATATTTCAATTTGTTGATACATAGACCTTTGTGGTGGTTTTGCCATTTAATCAGAAACTAATTGGGAGGAAACAACCAGAGAAATTCAGATTGTGAAACATTCAATAAGACAACATCCTGGACTCTACATAAATGTATCTAGAACAGTATAGGAAACTGTTCTAGACTAAGACTAAGAAAATATGGCAACCAAATGCAAGGCATGAACTCTGGGTAGTTCCCGGATGAAAATTAGAAACTACAAAGGACACTTGGGGAACAACTGGGAAAATTCAAATAAAATTATATATTAGACAATGTCATATCGATGTTACATTTCTTGACTCTGTTATTGTGATTATATAGCTGAATGTCTTTGTTGTTAGGAGATCGAGGCTGAAGTATTTACGAGTGAAGTGTCACTCCATCTTTAACTTTGGTTCAGCAAAACGATATGCGTATATATCATACATATTATATGTACAATACTATATTATGGGTCAATATATAATATGTAAATTATACATATTATATACATACACATGTATATACACGTTTGTATAGTTTATACGTCAGACACACACATATTACCTCTACTATGAGAGTTGCATTTTATTTTGGTGATAACACTTAACAGAAGATCTACACTTTTAGCAAATTAAATGTATAATACAGTATGTTAACTATAGACACAAAGCTGCACAGTAGGTCTCCAGGATATTCATCTTGCATAACTGGAACTTGGTACCCTTTTAGTAATGTCTACCCGATTCCCCACTTCTCCCAACCCCTGGCAACCACCATTCTGCTCTCTGCTTCTATGATTTCAACCACTTTTGAGTCCTCATAGAAGTGGTATCATGTAGTGTTTGTCCTGTCATTGGCTTATTTCACTTAGCAGAATATCCTCCAGATTCATGCATGTTACCCCAAATGGTAGGAGTTTCTTGTTTTCTGTGGCTGAGTAACATTCAATTGCATGAATACACCATGTTTTCTTTAATGATTCACGCGCAGATGGACAATTAGGTTGCTTCATGTCTTGGCTATTGTGAATAATGCTAGGGTGAACATGGGGGTGCCGATGCATGAGGACTTTTCAAAGTCCTTATTTTCATTTTTTTTTTTTGGTGGGGTAGATAGAAGTGAAATTGCTGAATCAAGTGGTAGTTCTATTTTTTGTTCCTTAAGGAACCTCTGTACTGTTTCCCGTAGTAGCTGTACAATTTTACATTCCTACCAACAGTGAACAAGTGTTCGCTTTTCCCACATCCTCGCTAACCCTTACCTTTTTTTTTTTTTTTTTTTTTTATGGAATAATGCTCTTCTTACTAGGTGTGAAGTGCTATATCATTGTAGCTTCAGCTTGCATTTCCCTGATTAGTGATGTAGAACATCTTTGTAAATACCTGTATACCTGTTGGCCATTTGTATGTCTTCTTTACAGAAGTCTACTCGGTTCTTTTGCCCATTTTTAAATTGGATCATTTGTTTTTGCCATTGAATTGTGGGAGTTTGTTATGTATTTTGGATTTCACCTTTCTCAAATATATAGTTTGCAAATGATTTTTTCCATTCTGCAGGTTGCCTTTTTATTCTCTTGATTGTTTCCTTTGCTGTGCAGAAGCTTTTTAGTTTGACGTAGTCCAACTTGTTTTTTTGCTTTTGTTGCCTTTTTGGTATCATATCTAAGAAATCATTGCCAAGATCAATGTCAAGAAGGTTTTTCCCTATGTTTTCTTCTAGGAGCTTTGTGGTTTCAGCGCTTACATTTAAGTCTTCAATCCACATTTAGTTGATTTGTGTGTATGGTATTAAAATAAGGACCCAGTTTCATTATTTCGCATGTGGATGCCCAGTTTTACCAGTGTCATTTATTAAAGAGAATATCCTTTTTCCATTGTATATTCTTGGCACTCTCGTTGAAGATTGGTTGACTCTTCTTGGCCTAGAAGAATTGATGTCTGTTAAAATGC
Source organism: Cebus imitator (assembly GCF_001604975.1). Classification (NCBI taxonomy): domain Eukaryota; kingdom Metazoa; phylum Chordata; class Mammalia; order Primates; family Cebidae; genus Cebus; species Cebus imitator. Next base: position 89,793 of record NW_016107791.1, read on the forward strand.
CCATACTTCCCAAAGTGACCTGCAAATTTAATATGGTTCCCATCAAATTCTCAAAGGCGTTTTTCAATAAAAACATACAAAAAAATTATAAAAGTCATATGGAACCATGAAAGACAAAAGCAATTTTGAGTGAAAAGATCAAAGATGGAGCCATCACATTTCCTGATTTCAAAATATAGCACAAAACTTCAGCAATTAAAGCAGTGTGATAGTACTGGCGTTAAAAACAGACATATAGACCAGTGAAACAAAATAGAGATCCAAGAATTAAGTCCTTACATATATGGGGAGCTACATTTTGGGAGAGACCTTTCATAGTGGAGGGAAATGCTGAAGGGATCCGTTGCTGGTGTTGGACTCCAGGCCCCAGTGGGAGTCCTTGGGGACTGAGGGACCTAGTGGCTCCCCTCTTTACATTGTATAGGCCACTTCCTTCTCCATCTGTGGGTGACAGAGTTGAGAAGACTCTGGCCTGACCAGTGGCTTTCCTGCCCAGAAAAATGTGGTATTGGGGTGCTTTCACCAGCCACAGGCACCCCTTTCTCCTGTCGCCTGCTTTGTAGCTTTGCACACGAGCCGCACTTGAAGGATGAAGTTTGCCCATGTTTTTTCTCTCCTGTGACCTTCTGTTTTTCCATATCTGACATTAAATGTGACTTAAAAAGCAGCGCAAATGCTCCTTTGGGGCAAGAGTAATAGAAACCTTGGAGGAAGTTGAACTTAGAACCCTGACTTACAGGAGTTATCCTCGGCTGTCTGCCTAGCCTGTGCCTGAGGCTCCCCCTTCCATGCACCCCCATCCACACCCCCCCAACTTTAAACAGCTTCCCTCCAGGTATTGGTGCACCCCACTGAGAGAGCTTTAAAATGAGTGGAGTCAAATTAATTGGTTGCCATATTACCCTGTTGAATTGATGTAAACACAGATCAGGACGTTTGGTTTCATTGCTAGTCATTTCTGTAAAATGTTGAGAAATAAGCCTGTTAGGAAGGACTGTAACCACCATTACAACAGTGTTCCTTTGAGAAAATTAGATTGGACCCATCACCATTTTAACTGAAAATAGTTTCCCAGGATGAAAGCAACTAGTAAATTTGAGAGATTTGTAAATCAAATTGTATCTTAAATGCATTAGGGGGCTGGCTTACTGTTCAAATGTATTCTATGGTGAACCCTGTGAAAGGAGTTAAGGATGCTTTTTTTCCAAAAAGATCCTGCATCCTCTGGCCTATGATGCCCAGGGAGGATGTTTCTGGATTGGATTTCTGTAGATAAGTTTGTAGCAAATAAGGGCTACTGAATAGATTTGGTTTTTGGTTATCACATTTTGTTCTTGCTTATAAAAATAGTAGAACATTCTAAACATTGTGAAAATATGAAGCAGAACAAAAACTTGCCTGTGATTGAAGCACCACATGGCAATTGCCCTACTTCTGCAGGTGTGTGTATGCTGTCTGTACACTAGAACAGAACTGGGTTCTCCTGTGAGGATTTGGTCAGCTGGTCAAGACCCCTGGGTTGGAGCAGGGTAGGAGGTGGTGACCTTTCTGTACCCAGAAGGTCGGCAGTGTCAGAGACTTTTTTAAACAATGTGCACCAGTTGAAACCCAGGCGGGCTACGGGTCAAGAAGCAGGGGTTCCACAAACTGACCTCCACCTGGGTCATCTGAGCCTGTGTTGAAGATGCCATCTGGGAACACCGAGGGCAGATTTCTAGTAAACAGTTGCCTGTTTGCTCAGAGGCTGCTGCTTCCTTGAAAGCACACGCCGCATGCTTGGTCCCATTCTCACCTTTTACCTCCTTCAATTTCATCTTCCCTGTACCCTACCCTCCAATAACGAGATGCCCTTGGATCAATCCGTTGTTCGGGTCACACATAGGACCTCCACTTCAGGGAGCCTTATATTTAGAGAGGGCTGGGAGGGAGCAGGGCTTCTTCCCCTGAAGACTAGCCCTGTTATGGTGAGATGTGAGGCACTCACTGATGCCTAGAGATATTTGGGGGCATGGAGCCAGCCTTCCAGTGCATTTTAAGCAGAGCTGTGCAGGGAACCTTCTAGGAGACCTTCCAGAAGGTGTCAGCAACCTAGGAAGAAACTCAAGCCTGCCCACTGTACCCTCGGGGAAGCCACAGGCAGCTGGACTCTTTAGTGGTGAGAGCCACTCAGATGAGAGCTTAGGGACTTGCTGTAAGGAGTGCAGGCTGTCCTTCAGAGCAGCGTGTGGGTGGAGGAGCACTGGCCTCTCTCTCACTCTGGGTTAGAATCTGGGCTTTCCCCATTGAGTAACTGTGTTACAGGAGTGGGTTTCTCACTTTGCATACCTGTAAAGTGGGGCTAATAGCACCCTTCAAGTGGGGTTGTTTTGAGGGTTCAGTGAGATGCAGTAAGATATAACACACTTAGCATAGCACTTGCCACAGCGTAAGCCCATGGTAAACAGTTAGTGTGGTCATCATCGTCTTAATCAGCTCAGGCCACAATAACAAAACACCACAGACTGGGTGTCTTAACCAACAGACACAGCCTTCTCACAGTTTTGGAGGCTGGATGTCCAAGATCAGGGAGCCAGGATCGGTGGGCGTTGGTGAGGCAGAGAGCTAACTCACTCAGGTCTCTTCCTCCACTTCTAAGGTCACTAAGCCCATCGTGGAAGCTCCACCTTCATGGCCTCATCTACACCGAGTCACCTCCCAAAGATCCCGTCTTTAGATATCATCACCTTGGGGGTTAAGACTTTGGTATATTAATTTTAAGGAAGCAAAAATATATAGCCCATCACAATTATTTTTATTATTTTAGTGACTATCTTTGAGTCCCCCCTTGCAAGGCATCCTCAGTTGGTGGGGCAGTCTTAGCAGTGCAGGGAAGGAAGGTGTAGGGAAGATCTTTTTCACCCCAGTGGGACCTCACAGCCCAGGGTGGTGGTCTTGAGCCTTCAGGAAACCACTTTCACTGTGTTGTTTTTCTGTCTCCTTTTGACCTCTGGGAAATGCTCTTGGTTGGCTTAGTCTAGGTAAGAGGAAGAAGGAAGAAGTCAGATTTATTAGGCAGCTACTTCTTGAGCCAGGCAGCTTGGAGTGTGGAGATTCATCTCATGGGGTCCTCTCGGCCACCCCATGTGGCTGGCACTGCTCGCCATTTACAAAGGGAGATACCCTCAGATGCTCAGAGGGAGGAAACACCACCTATCCAAGGAGTAACTGCTAAGGAGTTACACTAAGATGTGAACCTTGAGCCTTTTGACCCCCAAGCCCTTGAAAACAGCTGCAGCCTGTGTGTGTTGGTGGGGGGAATGGGGCAGCCACCCTTGGAGCAGAATTTGGGTTGGATGGAATCTGAGCGTGCAGCAGGGACAGGCGCACTCTGGGCTTTCCCAACCCACGTGTGCTGGCTCACTCCAGCTGCTCGATAAGACTCCTTAGACCCCCGCGTCCCTCCGCACGGGAAGGCTACCTCCCACCCACCCCGGGAGGGAATAGCTCTCCAGTGGGAGCTCATTTTGAAGGTGCACTAACCTAGACTCTTCTCTTCCCTGCTCTTGTTCTTCCCCAGCCCCTAAAGACAATGAAGAGCGCGTATTCAGGGAACGCATGCGGCCAAGGAAGCGGCAGGGGGCCGTCAGGCGCAGGGTCCATCAGGTCAACGGCCACAAGTTCATGGCCACCTATCTTCGGCAGCCCACCTACTGCTCCCACTGCAGAGACTTCATCTGGTAAGCCCCTCTGTTGGGAACCTCTAGTTATAACATCTCTGTGGCAAGAAGTCACAGGGGATAGGGTTGGGGAGATTATACACCTCATTTAAGGAATGCTGGGGTGTCCTGTTTCTTCCTTGTCTGAGTACAGGGGACTATTGTGGAGGCCTACATGTGTGTTTGGTACATGGGGGTAATACATGGAAAGAAGTGATGGTTCCTGGTGACTTTATTCCTAGAATTATATCTTATCAAAGGAGTTAAGATTTTATAACCAACAAGGATATTGTGACTCTCTCTCTCTCTCTCTCTCTCTGTGTGTGTGTGTGTGTGAGTGTGTGTGTGTGTGTGTGTGTGTGTGTGTGTGTGTGTGTCTTTTTCTGAGATAGAGTCTTGCTCTGTTTCCCAGGCTGGAGTGCAGTGGCATGATCTCCACTCACTGCAACCTCTGCCTCCTAGGTTCAAATGATTCTCATGCCTCAGCCTCCCAAATAGCTGGGATTACAGCAGCACCCGCTATGCCTGGCTAATTTTTGTATTTTTAGTAGAGATGGGGTTTTGCCATGTTGGCCAAGCTGGTCTAGAACTCCTGGCCTCAAGTGATCCACCCGCCTCTGCCTTCCAAAGTGCTGGGATTATACATGTGAGCCACTGCACCCAGATGATGGCATGTTTTTTTAAAAAAAGAATCATTATCTTTTAGAGGCACATTCTGAATTATTTACAAGTGAAACGATCTGATGTCTGGGATTTGTTAGGAAATCTGGAAGGAGGCTGGACGTAAGCTTGGTGGCTCATGTCTATAATCCCAGCACTTTGGGAGGCCAAGGCAGGGAGATTGCTTGAGGTCAGGAGTGCGAGATCAACCTGGCCAACATGGTGAAACCCCGTATCTACCAAAAATACAAAAATTAGCTGGGCATGATGGCATGTGCCTTTATTCCCAGCTACTTGGCAGGCTGAAGCCTGAGGATCACTTTAACCCGGGAGGTGGAGGCTGCAGTGAGCCAAAATCATGCCACTACACTTTAGCCTGGGTGACAGAGTGAGACTGTCTTAAAAAAAATCTGGAAGGAGGGGAGGGGCTGGGATAAAGATGATCTAAGACCAGCCCCATTCCACTAACAATACCAAGGCTCAGAAATGAAAATGAGACTGGCCTGATATCCTCTAGCTAGGAAGTATCAAAAGTATGATTCTTTCCCTAGTAGTCTTTTAATGCTTGTACTTTTCTTGACATCCCACCAGCCTTTTGGGCAAGCTGTCTGAGCTCTTTGAAGCTGATGTAGAGGTTGTCTTCACCCTTGGATTCAGTGGGGGAGAGCGAGCGAGGCCTGGTTGCAGTGTGAAGCCAGCCAGGGACATCTGAGCTGGGTTCTGAGGACCCCTTGGATTCCTGAGGTGTCCAGGAGTCACTTGTCTTATTCTCATGGTGTCACAAAGCCAGTCATGCAGGTTGGCATAGACATCTGAGATGATACAGCTCAGAGCAAGCCCAGCCCAACTGAGGCAGAAATAATGCCCCATTCTAGCCACAGATACTTCCGGTTACCAGGGCAGACCCAGCTGTCTGAACTCCACTTGCTATATTTGGTCATGAACTGAGTGGTTGGCCTTACAGATCCAGGTCTCCTCTGAGCCCATGGGTGAATGCCACTGAGCTCTAGGTTCCCTGGGGTGGAGCCCGAATAACTTCTGGCTCCCACTGGGCTGGGAACTGCAGGGAGCTCCCTGACCAGCTATAGTTCATACACTGAGGACAGGGGTAAGGCTGGCTTTGTATGATTGTTCTGTATCCATGCTGACTTTCTGTCTTGCCCTGAGAACACCACCCTGGCCATGGAAGGAACCTTTAATGTTGGCCTTCACCTCGACAACCTCTTGAACCCCAGTTCTGGCTACAAACTGGCTTAGAACCATGGGTGGTCATTGGACTGCCCAGGGAAATATACCTGCCAACTGCAGCCCTCCTCTGCAGTTAGAGGGCCCACAGAGCATGCCCTGGGAATGGGAGAAGAGGAATGTCCATTCTATCCACAAGGAAAGGTATGCTTGGCTGGTCAGTGCCTACCAAGAACAAGCAGGGTCATTTGTGGCTTTCCAGAACATTGCTGACCTCACAGGAATGGCTCTCTGTATAGGAAATCAAGCTCTGACACTGACCAAACCTTGCACCCTTTCCAAGCACTGGGGCTGCCCTCTGTGGCCTTCTGGAAGGAGACATTTAAGGCACCTTGCAAGTGGGAGAGAAGTGACAATATGCTGTGGACTCCATGTACTTGGTGCAATGTGGGTGGTGGCCAGGATTGGGTGGTTTTTCTGTTTGTTTTTTTGACCTGGTAACATTTCACACTTTAAAAAAAAATTGTATTCTTGTTTTCAGGGGTGTCATAGGAAAGCAGGGATACCAGTGTCAAGGTAAGAGGCATTTGTGGACTGAATCTTCAGAGGCCCGTGGTTAGATCCAGATCACTGACACCCATAGGAGGCAGGTGCCAGGCCTGATGACATTTGGAGGCTGTCCGTAGCCTGCATGCTTATACTTCCTCTCCAAGGGCAGGACCGGCTCTCTTTGCTCCCACTTGGCCATTACTTCTGCATATATGGGAATATATATGGGAGGTATCTTGCAGGTGCCTCCTATCTCCAGGTGTCCTTGTGGTCTCAGCAGGTCCCCAATCCACCCAGCCTTTGTGTCCCAGCTGGAGCAGGTGGCACTTTCATCTTTCTGAATGAGACATACTGCTTCAGTTGGAGGCTCTTTGAAAGTCCCGCTTTGTCCTGAGCTGGGTCTGTGTGTGCTCCCAGCTCCCTCCCTCTCTCCCACCCTAAAGAAGCTTCCTCACCTGCTCCTTGTACTCGCTATCACTGAAAGGTCCTTGTCAAATCCCTTCTTTTTGGTCTTGGCTATGTGATCATTAGCTCTTAAACATTTAAAGCTCACTTGGAGGTATTGAAGATTATTTCTTTTCAGTTAATTGACTTCCAACACAAGGTTAAGTTGTACAAAATTGGAGGGTGGAAATGTGGCGTGGTCATGCGGTGGTTTCTCTGAGGTTACAGCAGGGAGGTTTTTCCATCTCCTCACCCGGCACTGTTGGGGTTCACCCTTGGGGTAGTGTCTGCTGGAAGTTGCTGTTCTTTGGGGTAACACCCACAGAAACAGTGACTTACCTCTTCAGCCACCTATTGCCCACGTTGCCCCATGACACTAAAAACAGATATAGGCCACTTCTTGTGGACATCTTAAAGTCGATGGGAATTTTAAAATTTGATATGTCAGGACCCAACCAGCTAAGAAAAGCCTCAGAGCTTCTTCCCCGCCTGCCACAGTTCCCCCTATCACATCAGCCACCCTGCATGGTCCTGAGTGGGGCATGAGGCCACTACAACACCTTTAATAGGCAGTGCTCCAGGGGAGAGGGCTGGAAGGGAGTTTTTCCTTGACCTTGGCATATTGAAGTGAGAAAATTGATCAGTACTCCCTGAACTGGAGAAAACTGCTAATGTCCTTTGAATATAAACGTTACCTTACTCTCTGGAGCATTGAGAAAACTCTGATGGCTCTGATGGCACAGGGTTTTGAAATAGCTGCGTAAAAGACTTTAGGGAGCGTATTCAATTAAGGCTCAGTGGCAGACGGGCCTGACTCCCCTTGTCCCTCCACCAAGCCCTGAATAGATCCTGGAAGGGACTCTCCCTTCCCTGAGTGTTGCTTAGCCTTCCTGTCTTTGCTGTTTGCAGTCTGCACCTGCGTGGTCCACAAGCGGTGTCATGAGCTCATAATTACCAAGTGCGCTGGGTTAAAGAAACAGGAGACCCCCGACCAGGTAAGTGTTTGTGACACGGAGTTTCCGGGCTTCTGCCCCACCACCCCCTCCCTTCACTGCCTCTTCTGTGGTTCCCAAGGAAAATCTTTTCTCCCTGAGACCCTGTCATTTCATTGTGTTGATTAAAAACGAAGGGAGCTGCCCATGGTCTTCTGGCATGAGACACCGTCCGCAGGCTGAGCACAGCTCCAAGTCAATTCTGTCCCTTCGGATGTTATGCCAAATACAGTGTGATCCCAGCACTCAAGCCCACAAGAAAAATATGAATTCTTTTATCTCATTATCTCATCAGAACTAACGTGGCTAACCGATGTGTCACTAGCTCCCCACAGGTAATAAACAGTAATAGAAACACAAGCAGGAGCCTTAGCTTTAATGAGCTGATAGGGGAATGAACAAACCCAAGGAATACTTAGAAGGCAGAAATAACCACAGTAATAATAACAGTCAACGTTCGCTGGGCACTTCCCATGCCCTGATTGAAGCACTTTAACATATATTATTTAATCACATAATAACCTGGATGAGGTAGATGTTATTATCTTCATTTTTTTACAACAGAATAGAAGCACAGAGAGTAAAATTAACCTGCCCCAAGTCATACAGTGAAGAGTCACATTGAAATCCAGGCAGTTTGTTTGAAAGCCTGAGCCCTTGACCATTGCACTGTGTCGTCTCTTAATCTTAGAAACTAGCAGCAGATTGCCTAGTTAGGTAGGGGTAAGGAAGCAGAAAAATGCAACAGCGAAGCTAGGTTCTCCTAATTGAGCAATTAGGAGAATGACAGTCCCCACTGATAGATTAAAAAACCTTTTCGAGTAAGATGACAAGGTATGAATGTGGATGTAGGTATTATCAGAACACTGATTTCAAAGGTGTGTTATTAATTCTAGGGGAAATAAATTCTGTGTAGTCATAGGCTGTTAGAATTGGGGGTTGGAGAGAAAGGCCCTGAGTAGGTTTATAATCAGCTGGTCTACAGTCTGACTTTCAACAGGACTGACTTACAGAGACCTTCTACCTGCTTCTTAATAATTCAGTCAAATAGCATCCTGGCATCTAAAGCATTTCCCATCTTCTGTCTCCTTCTGCTTTCAACTGTCTCTGGAAAGCAGCAAAGGGCAAGGCTTAGACTGAGCCTTCCGTGAAGGGTAGTCTGAACCCAGAGCACCACCATTGTTTGCAGGGGTTCTCTTGAGGTTAAAATTGCAAGCCAGCGCCTGTGCCTCCTGACTCCTGGTCTCAGATCATGACGCCAGTACATCATTGTTGCTTTCACAAGGAAATAGAGATGGCTTGCATGCTGTCTGCCTAGTTTCCTTCCTATGGACATTCCATTGAACGTTTATTGGGTGTGCCCTGTACGACAAGTGTTAGGCTGTGTCCCATGGAGACAAACAGGGGTACACTAGTCCCTCCCTCAAGGATCTCACAGTCTCATCACCAGCAGATCTCTGACTCTGTGGGACTCTAAAGTTCTTCTGCACTTTTTTGGAGGGAAAGGTCCCATAAGAAGCCAGGCCATGCAGGTTAAAGGGTTGAGATTTGAGATGTTCAGAACCCAGCTTAATCTGCGACCCAGTTCTTCCGACTGTCTTTCCTGGAGTTTGGAGCAGTGGGAAAAAGTCTCCAACGAAGTCTGTTTCCAAACTTGGCGTGTATCACCGGGGGACAAGTTGCCAGGGACTGAGAGAAGAAGGCTCTGGGCTTTGGAGCTTGGCGGACTTGACTGGCAGTCTTGGCTCTCCCCACCAGCATCTTGTGCATCCCGCGGCCAGCTTCCTGTAATGTCAGCATATCTGGCCCCTCAGGGTCATGGGTGTGCCCTCTGCTGGGTTACTAAGCTGCTGGGGACCAAACTTTGAGTTCATTCTTTTGTGTAACCACCTTTAGTGTGATGCCTGTGCATACGCACATCATACACGCATACACACCACAGACACGTGTGGCCCTAAACACCATGCTTTTAATGCCCTCCCTCCTATTAAAAGGTGATTTGATGACGGGCTTCCTGGGTGTTTTGCACCACGAACACCCGACGGCAGACTGACACCCTGCCTGCACTTCCTGGTGTGGTCACCAAAGAATGCTGTGTCTCCCATGGTGTCACCTTTTTTTTCTTTTAATCTCACAATTCCTTGTGCCCTTCTCTTCCTTTCCATGTTCTCTTTGTGAATCTCACTCACCCCACTGTATCCATGTCATCCTCAGCAAGCCCATATTTGGCATGTCCCCTGCATGCATGCCATCTCTGTGTTGGCCTCTCCGTCTGTCTGATGCTGTGGCATGCCCTTATATAGCCTCCTCTATCCTCCTCCCTCTGTTCTGTGATACCTTAGAGTTTTTAGTGGTCCCACCTGAGAATTCTGTAGCTCTTTCTACCCCCACACTGATTTCTTGGTCACCTGGGACAACTTCCCCACTTTTTCACCTTAGTCTGTCATTCATACCCCTATGAGGCAATTCCTGGGAACCAAGACTGTTCTCAGTATAGGTCCACCACACCTTCAGGGTTTATGTAGGAATAGAGTGAGCACAGTGATCTCATGTGTCCTTAGCAGTGAGGCAGACCGTGGCAGAGTCAGGATGTCTACATTCACAAACAGGCACGCCTAAGCTCCGCATCTAAGGATGAATGAGTACAGTTGTTTTCAACAGAGCTGACATCCTTGTTCCCAAGCAAGACCCTAAGTGGCAGACCATCTGCTTCAGTAGGGGTCAGTAAAATCTTGGTCCACAGGAGGGATCAGCCATTCCTTGGGACCGGGTGATAGGGAAATGTCATGAAGACACGCAGCCACGTCTCCATGCTTGCCTTCAAGCTCCCTTTCCAGCTCACATTTCACTACTCATTAGTCCCCCATGGGGGCCTGTCACTCACCAGTCAGCCAAGGAGCCAAGGCCCAGCTTCTTTGCCGCATGCCAGCCACTTCCTAATCCCCGGGATAGCAAGAGTCATCTTCTCCCCAGCCCATGGATGTCTCAGGTGATGGCCTCCTGCTGATTTTGAGAGGAGCTGAGGGGTGCAGCTGCTCCACTAAAGACAGATGGAGGGTAGCACTGTGGACGGCAGAGATGGCCCAGAAAGGTGGCCGGCAGACCCTTGTTTCCCTGGAGTGTGTTATGCTTCTAGCCTCTTCCATCCCTGTGGTCTCACTGACCTGCCATCCTGTGACACTGGGTGGGATGGGAGTGGGGAGCCACCCTTATTTGCCACGTGAGAAAACCAAGGCTCCGAGAAGTCAAGAAACCTGCCTGAGACCTCATGGGTGGGTCGTGGCAGACCCAGGCCCCCAGTGGTACACCTAGACTTCTGTTCCCCCTTCCTTCTCCTTCCATCTTGACACCATCTCTTTACCCCTTTTAAATAATCCATGAGAGGCAGCATAGCGGTTAAAAAGCCTGTGCTCTGAATGCAGATTCGTGGGGATGCAAGCCTGCGTTTGTCTCTCATCAGTTTACTCGCATGTTTCTTGATATTGCTGTGAAGTTGGGGTAACTGTGGACCTGCCCTGTAGGGTGGTAGTGAGGTTTAACTGAGATCATGGTGGCTGGCGTGTGGCAGCGCTGAGACCTTAGCCTTCTTAGCGCTTGTCGCTCTGTACTGACCATCTTCCTCCTAATTGTCACCCGTCCTAACAGATCCACAGTTTCCACAACATTGTGCGGGGTTTACAGGCTGCTGCACAGAATCCCATGACTACCATTGAGCTGCCTGGAGACTTTTTGCCTAAATGGGGCTTCCAGGCACACAGCAGCATTGAAGGTGCAAATTGTTTTCTTATTGTTGAGACAGAGTCTCGCTCTGTCAGCCAGGCTGGAGCGCAGTAGTACAATCTCAGCTGGCTGCATCTCCGCCCTCTGGGTTCAAGCGATTCTCCTGCCTCAGCCTCCCAAGTAGCTGGGATTACAGGTGCCCACCACCACTCCTGGGTAATTTTTGTATTTTTAATAGAGATGGGATTCCACCATGTTGGGCAGGCTGGTCTCAAACTCCTGACCTCAGGTGGTCGGCCCATCTCAGCCTCCCACAGTGCTGGGATTACAGGTATGAGCCACTGCACCCAGCCTGAGGTACAAATTGAGGACAGTGTACTGTGATTGCTTAAAGTCTTGAAGTCCTGGAGGGGACCGCGTTGGGGAGCAGGCCCGGCCTTGCACAGTCAAATGGAGCAGCCACCATTGAGTTAAGAGTGTCAGGAGCCAAGGCCGGGGCAGGATGGAGGCTCTTTCACCTCAGGGCAGCTTTCAGAGCCAAGCTAGGGCCTGCCACCTACAATGACACGTGCTCTCTCAGAAAGAAGTCCTGCGAGAGCTCTGATGACAAGCCCTGTGGGGCACAGAGGCACTCGGTGATGACCCTGTGTCTTGCCGTCTCTGCAGGTGGGCTCCCAGCGGTTCAGCGTCAACATGCCCCACAAGTTCGGCATCCACAACTACAAGGTCCCCACCTTCTGCGATCACTGTGGCTCCCTGCTCTGGGGCCTCTTGCGGCAGGGTTTGCAGTGTAAAGGTAAGTTGCTCCCTGCCCTGCCCTCAACCACCTGCATGTCCCCTTCCCCGCTACCTGCCCCCAATCCCTGCTTTGTAAAACCCCTTGTCTGTTCTCACAGCCTAGAAAGTAAATTCCAGATTTGGCCAAGAACTGAGCACAAGCCTTTGTTAAGCTCACGTTAGTAACTCTGCGCATTTGGTAGGCAGTCTCTGGGCAGAGACCAGCCAGGACTGGGTGGAAGGAAACACCGAGGAAGGAGGACGGTGGACCCCACGCCTTAAGATCACTCGCAGTCTGGGAGACAAGATGAGTCTACAAAAGCACAGATAATTTAAGGAAAGATATAGCAGGGCAGAAAGAAAGTAATATTTTTGGAGTTAGGCCGTGAAGGAAGTGACAGCTGTGAATTGGGGCTCTTCTGGCATAGTCCACGGCTCAGTGCTTACTCTTTGAAAGAGCCATGCTAGAACCTTGTCACATAAGCTAGCTTGATGCTTCATCACCTGCTTGGGACATAGGGGATATTATCCCCATGGTCCTGGTGAGGAAACAGGCTCAGAGACTAAGCAACCTGCTCACATCACACAGCTTACTAGCAGAAGTAGGATTTGAACCTTGACTCTTGCTTCCTGGTTCCTTCCTGTTTCCTGCTGTGCCACCTGCAAACAGCGTGCTGAGATGATCGTGCTACGTGCTGCAGGGAGCCGCACATAACACAGGGAGGTGGAAACGTATTCTGGAGGCCTGAGGGGTGTGTCCCGTTTCATAAACCATTCCAACCTGCTCACAGAGTTGGGCAACTGTGAACTATTAGGCAGGCATATTACATGGATGTTATGTTAAAATAGTGTTTTATTGTTTACATGGAATATATTATTAATAAATTCCCATTGTAGAGAAATTAAAAGAATAAGTATAAGAAGATAAACCTAGGACATAACAAATAGTCATCGAAGTGATCCCAGTGAGAAACTATGAGAATTGGAAGTAAGATCGTGGCTGCAGTGGAAATAAAGAGCAGAATGAATGTAAAATATCAGGGAAGGGTAATTTACTGGATGTAGTGACCAGATGCAGTTGGCAGACAGTGATAGCATTCACTGAGGTGTGGATACCAGAGGGAGGACGGGGTTGGAGGCAGAGATGGAGCCTGAGTTGGGGACACCTTAACTTGAGGTGCCCATGGCAAATTTACATGGAGCTGTCTACCTGCTGGACATTCTCATGGACACTTGGGGAAGAGATCTAGACTGAGCATTTCCATGTCAGTTTTGTCAGGATCTAAGCAATGGAAGCTATAAAGGCAGTGTCATTCTTCAGGGTAAGTACCTTGAGTATGAAGAGAAAAAAGTCAAAGATAACCCCATGGGGGAGTGTTCCAACATCCAGGGGTGGGCCTGCCACGGGAACGAGAGGGAACGACTCATGAGTAGGAGGAACAGTAGCTAAGAATGGCACCATGGAAGCCGAAAGAGTAGAGAATGTTGAACAATTTTGTAAAGAAGTGGTGCCAAATGCTTTCCAAGAGGTTATTTACAGTAAGACATGAAGCAAGGGGTTGGATTTGACAACGATGACCTCGGCAGGAGCTGTCTTAGTGGGACAGTGGGATGGAGCCCCAGCGCTGTAGGCTACCATGAGAAGAGAGGGAGAAGTTTTTCAGAATGTTTTAGACAGTTAGGAAAAGGCAGTGGCAAAGGAGAGATGGATGAGGCAGGAGGGAGAGGGGACTGACTGTTGATGCAGGAGGGTAGAGGAGTGGGGATGGGCCTTGGGGAGAACGACGGACACCGCCTTCCTAGATGGAGGGAAAGCCTGGCTGCCAGGCCTGGGCGCAGACGCATCACTGTTGCTAGGTATAGGAATCCAGGAGGAGGTGAGTGGACAAAGTCATCATTTAAGTTTTGAATCTGTTGAGGGCATTGCAAGGAGATTCCCCTTATTTTCTGAAATAGGAAGTCTTTTTTGAAGTAGGAGGGAGAAATGGGGATGTGAGAGGCACGAGGAGGGTGACGAGGGCTAGAAGTAGCCATTGTGGGGACAGAAGACTGTCCAGCCACTAGATATAAGGAGGCGCTGACTGTGAACACGCACGGTATCCTGTGAGCTTCCCGGCACTCTTGGAGGTGGAGGCGGAGCCATTCCACTTCCCCATTGGAGTATTCTTCCTAGCATGTGACCCTGAACAAAACGGGGCCTGCCTGGAATCCTTTAGGTGAGATGAAGGGAGCAGAAGGGAGGGGAGCCAGGAGTCTTAAGTGTCTTTAGCAGAGGAGCGACGCGCTTTGGGAAAGATGAGTATGGTTACCGGGAAGCAGGGCCTGCTTTGGAGGGAACCCTGCTGAGCTGATGTCTGGTTTTTTTGGTAAATATATTAATTATTGATCAATCTAGGGAACCTAAATGAAGATACTGTCATCTCATAAATATTGATATTTTAAGAAAGCAGCCCAGACACCCGGATGTCACTGTTAGAGCTGTGGGTCCCTGATGTCCCTGGAAGAAGGAGGGCCAGGGACCGGACCACATATTCAGCTCTCTCTGGGAAGGAAATGCCCTTGGCCCTGCTCAAGGAAAGAAGGGGAGAATAAGGATTCTGGAGCAAGGATATCTGTCCTTGGGAGCCCAGAAACCCAGAGGGGGACTCAGGCCACACGAGGGCTAGAAGATGAAAGCTCAGACCTGAAGCTACCCAGCCAAAGTGTGCAGACTTTTACTCTCCTGTGGCTCTGATGTGGTGACTTGGCCTGTTTTCCCCTTGCTGCTGTTCTCCTGTGACCCTCTCTGTCTCCCTCTCCCTCCCTCTCTCTTTAATTAAGAGACTTTATTTTTTTAGAGCATTTTTAGGTTCACAGCAAAATTGAGCAGAAAGTACAGAGTTCCCATATTTTGTGTCCCCAACACACAGCCTCCCGCCACCAGCATCCCACACAGCAGCACACGTGCACAGCCGCGGAACGTGCACTGCACAGCATTATCACCCAAAGTCTGTGGTTTACCTTGAGACCCACTCATCCTGTTGAGAGTTCTACGGGCTTGGACAAATGGACAGTGCTTGGTGTCTACCATAGTATCATACAGAGTAGCTGGATGGCCCTGGCAAATCGGCTGCTTCTGCTTATGTCTTTAGATCCGTTCTCCACCTTAAGTCTTGGTCCTGTAGACTCCTTAACCTGTGGAGAGGGGTCATGGCCAGAAGAGGCCAGCATGGGCTCAAGGCAGGGGCTGCTTGTGCCCTGGTCTAAGTCTGGTTCTGCTGCTATGATTACTAAGAAAAAGAAACCAAGACTTAGTGACCTGCAAGCATCCCCGAGCAAGTTCCTATGAAGCTGGCTCTGGCACCCGGGCAGCCTGACCCTGCACCTGGCTCTGGTAGGTGCTCTGCACCACCCTCTCCTGCTTGGGAAGACTCAGCCAGGCTTCCTCTCGTGCTGGACCATGCTGGCTGGAGCCCTGGTCCCCTGGTCCTGGCAGGAGGTCATCCATTGGGCCTGCTGCCCTGTGGCTTCAGCTTTTTTGCCATTCCCATTCCTGGAAATAGATTTCAGTATTTTCAGCAAAACAGAGCTTGGGTCTATGAGGAAGGACCCATGAGACTGTCCTGCTCACTCTCCCTCCAGTCTAAAATAGTCTGAGCCACACAGGTTCAAGCACTGTGTGTGTGCTCTCCCGGACACTGTCCCTTTGTCAGCCAGGTAGAGGGAGCATAATTATGTCTGCTTTTACTGGCAAGGAAATGAAAGACTTGAGAGAGCACATAGGGCATACAAGGGGCACTCAGCCCTGGCAGCGTTCCTTTTCCTGCCCATAGCCACAGAGGGGCCAGAGCCTTGAAGGATGCTCACACAATCATTGGGTAACAGGTCTTAACCGAGGAAAGAAAAACACTGGCATAAAGTGAGCAGGCAAAATAGTTCACTTTTCTTCTTTCATTTTGTGATTCAAGTGCCTGCCGTGCCTGAGTCCCTCCAGACTCATTCGTGGGTCTGTCTGAGCCCCTCAACCATGATGAAACAGTCCAGAAATAGCTTCCCAGCTTCCAGGATCAGCATCACCAGTCTCGGGTGTTTGGATCCTTTTCATTCTCCACTTCACTGGAACAGTGCTGCCTTCTCCCGTCTCCGTTTCACTGGCACCATGGACCTCTCCGGGGGCTCTTTTCCACCTGTTTTATTTTTCCATTGACACACGGAGTCAGTGCCCCCTGGAGGCAGAGACACAGGATACCTTTTGATTGTAGTTTCCCTCTCTAGAGAAGATCCAGTTCTCACTGGCTCCCGTCCCATCCCCCACACTCATGTCTCAGCACAGCTGCTCTGAAGTCATCGGGCACCAAGGGGAAACTTAACAGGACAGCCAAACCTCCTGACGGAGCCTGCAGTCTTCCCTGTGGGGACCTGCAGAAGAAGAAGCCCTACTTTTTCTCATCCCCATCTGGGCTGAACACTCGGCACCTGCTGTCCTCCAGGACAGGCATTGAGGGACAGGGAGGAAGGTGCACTCCATGGAGGCCTGGCCTGGAGATTCCTAAAGAATCTTCTTCCTCGCTCCTGCCTCTCTCTGAGACGCATCTTAATAAATGTTCTGACCTGTGGCTGTTTTCAGGGGCCAAGGGGACAGGGTGTCCCCTCCTCTCCAGTAAGTAGTGAACAGGCAAACCCCTCAGGAGTGGCGGCCTGAAGAGATCACAGGCTAGGAGTTGGGGAGCTGTCCTGGTTTGGGTACCGCCTGGCTGGGGATGGCAAGCAGGTCACCCTGCCTTGGTGCCCTTGGCTTCTAACCCTAACTGTCTTCTTCCCTTCTGAGGATAGTAATAAAAGTAGTAAAAATGGAGTGATCTTAGCCACATACCTTGGGTTGACTGTGTAGAGCCATAAAGATAAAAGGAAGGCCTACCTGTCTCCCTCCTTCCTTCCTTTCCTTGTTTTCTTCTTTTTCTTTTCTTTTTTTTCAATAAAAAAGTATTTTGGATATTTAAAAACATGAAGAATAATTTTTAATTTTCAACTTTTCTGAAAATGTCAGTCCGTTACTACTTTTAACAGCTAGGCCCTTGCCGTAACTTCAACTTTTATTTTTAGAATTATGAAGCGCACAATACATAAATACATTCTCACTGTCAAAGATCCAAGCAAGACTGAAGTTAGATATATATTAAAAATATTAAAGGCTTTCTTTATATTCTCTTCTCACTTTCATCCTCAGACTTCTAAAAATGTGCTGTGGGTCCTCTCAGGCTTTTTGTGTGCTTTTGCTGCATGGAACTCACACACACTGCGTTAGAGTCTATTGTTAATAAACGATCCCAGGACATAGTGGTGTGAAACTGCCACCACTTATTTTCTCAGAGTTTCCACTGGTCAGAAATCTGGATGGGGCTTAGCTGGGTGCATCTGACTCTCATGAGGTTTCAGTCAAGCTGAGAGCTGGGCTGTTGTCTCATCTGAACACCCAACTGGAAGAGGATCTACTTCCAAGCTCTCCCACGTGGCTGCTGACCGGGGACGTCAGCTCTCTGCCATATGGGCCTCTCCACATGGACTGGCTTCCTTCAGCGCAAGCAAGAAAGTGAAAGATGCCCCAGACACAAGCCAATGTGACATCTCGTCCCTTTTGATGTTTTCTGTTCATTAGAAGAGAATCACTGTGTCCAGTCCTCTCCAAGGGAGGGATTTACATAAAGGCATGAACACCAGGAGGGCAGGGGCAAGCAGGAGGCAGCTCAGGGCTGCCAGGCACACCTGCACCTCCCTACCCAGATCCCCTTCACCTCCTTACAGATGCAGTCGTGTTGTCTCTGGGGTCTACCCTGACCATTTTAAATACTGACGCTCTCAATCTCTCATCTCTTCTGCTTTTTTTATTCTAGCATAGCATTTATCATCTTCTAATATTCTAAATCAATTTTTTTTTTTAGTCTGTCACCCAGACTGGAGTGCAGTGGCGTGATCTTGGCTCACTGCAACCTC